>NW_009622653.1:0-29268 GCF_000690535.1 Cariama cristata
AAATTAACTCTATCCCAGCCAAAACCAGACATTGCCATCAACGCTTCTCAGATATTTCAACAAAAAGCCCCTGCTTTGGTGCAAAGGGGGGGTCTCGTGAATCAGAGGGCTGTGTCCATTCCATGTATATGACATAGGTCGTAAAACACGGCTATTGAGGTAGGTGGTTGCATGGTGGGAACCTTCCTAAAATGCAAGTCTCTGGGCAGACACCAGGCTTTGTAAGAGTTTTTGTTACCTAAATAAGCTTTAAAACTTCTGGAAAGTGATTGTAATCACAGCATAACTTTGGTTTAAGTCAGTGGTTCTCAAACCTTATATTCTGTAGCCTCCTCGTGCCAGAACTTGGCTGGCAACAAATCAAATAAGTCAAGCGTTAGAGTCATCAATAGCAAACAACCTCAAGTCTAGAAACCTGGAAAAATTACACTGAACATTCTGGTGCTTGGTGTGTTAGTTTTCCCATCCACAAACATAAGACCAGTATTTTGCTAAACAGATGAAAAGAAAACGGACAATGAGGAGGTGAACCATGTGCCATATGATACTAAACTGCTCCTTCCTTAAGGTGGAATAAGAGCTGCTTACAAAGAGCGCTTTGTTCAGCTATTGCAGAGGGGCCACGCACTAAATCCGTGGTAAGTCCTAAGTTGTGACCATCTGTTGTCACACAAAAGGTGTGACATAAATTGTACAGAGATATTTTGTTCATCAGATTAAGTGTTGCCTCAAATTTTAGAAAGTTGTACCTAATCCAGCAGTAACTTTTGCTGATGTTACTCTTCTTGGGGAGAGTTAGAAGGTAAGATGTCAAGGGAAGGGGGACGTTTGAGATCAAAAAGACTGGCAGTTTTCAAGAGCCATTTGTCAGAAAATGTATTTCTCCTTTGAAGAGTTCTAGGGGTTAGGAGGAGAGGAATTAGGAATTAGGAAGTAATTAGGAAAGTGCCTTTTTACAGGTAGAAATGTTTTTCGGGTGACTGTAGAGGGTAGCTATAGAGCTGAAGCAGGGCAGTGCCTGGTGCCATAGGTTGCACAGCCTGTTCATGGGACAGGCTCCCTGGTCGGTGCATCAACCCTGTGTGCTCTCACAGCAGAGCCAGAGAACAGCGAGAGAGACCAGGAGCAGCAGATGAGACGTCTTGGTGTTCCTCATCACAGAAAAGCCCCTTCCTGAATTTGTTTCTTCATTTGCTCCATCCACGATATACGGACAGTCAGTTGGTTGGGTTAAGCTTTGGGAACGAAGGCTGTTATGATAATGCCAGGGAGAAAATAAAGCGTGGACCTTGTGAACATTCCCCTTTATTTCCTGTCGCTTTTATAATTTTAGGGAGAGGAAGTTTTTTTCCAGTGGGTATGAATCTGCTGGTTTTCATATTGCAAAATTTTAGGGGAGGAGTACACAGGGAGAGGATACGAAGATGAAAGAGGAAGAATTACTATAGGAAGAGGTTTTATTAAAAAGTATGGCTAAAAGATTGTTTATCACATCTTTGAGTAAACGTTAGTGGCGTACTGACAGAAGATGTGTCACTGGGTTTACTTAGTGTACGATACTTCTGCCAAGCAGAGTATGAAATGAAAGCAGTACGTATTTTTATGCTTTTGTTTATATCATATAAAAGCTTTATGTTATCATAGTGGTTTTCTATTTTCTTGTTCAATAGATTAGTGCAATTTATTGCCACGGGGTATTAGAACTTAAACTGTGTTTTACGCCCCGATAGCATGTCTAGGGTAACACAAATCAGCCTTCCCAAATATTCAATAGAAATCATGAGTGAAAGAATCAGCATGCAAGGCAAATGTCCTCTGGGCTGCCTCCTGCAGCCCTCTTTCCTCTGAAACATTCATCATCTCCATCCTTGCTTGCCAGGACCTAAAAGCAGGCAGCTACTTTCTTGTTAGCCCTAAGGCAGAGCATTGAGAATGGCAGAGAGCAAATGACTTCATCTGGAGCCCAACTTTCCCCTCTTCTGCTGTGTACAAGTCTGGTGCCTCACGAACGATATTGCCCAGCTTGTACGTTTCTACGTATACCTTGGTGTTCCTCTGTGGTTTTCCATAAATGATCATATACATCTACTTGCGTTGGGAGAGCCTCTGCAAGCAGGGGTGCCATCTCAGTCCCAAGTGGGTCTGAAACTGGGACATGAGGGCTGCACTTGAGGGTCTAAAGTGGGGAGAGACAGCTGAGAAGGACAAGGAAGACGAACAAGGCTACCAAGGAGCTGATTTCGCTCTGTGCACAATGAATGAAAGTATTTGCTGAGGACTTCACATCTTTCTGGAGAGAAGTTCTTGAGTTTGGTTGGGAGCACACTGGATGGATCAAAACATGAACCCTTTCAAGGTTCCAGGTAGAATCCGTGGAGTCTAAAGATTCAGAAATGGGGTTGCTCAGTGCACCTGATTTTGTGCTGTCAGACTTTTTCTCTGTCTTCCCTAGAACTCCCAAGAGTTTGTATTCTCTTTCTGTGCAACACAAGAAATCTTCTTACAACTGAGGAGCGGGTGAAGCAGTTCACTGGCAGCTGAGAACGGGGACTGTAAATTGTGATGAGCATGTATGGGTTGGGCAGCTTGAGCCGTCTGAGGCAAACGACATTACTTGCTCATCCTTTCTTTTTGTCTGCCAAGATCTGTTAGTGCTCAGGATGCCAGTGCTTGAGTGGAGAAGAAAAAAAAAAGAAAGGGAGGAGGAAGAGCACGCCTTTTTTTCCTCCTACTGCATCTGTTCCTTCTGCTTGCTTACGGTGAGGACCATGCCCGTCTGACAGCATCATCAATATGACCTCGCTCTATGGGCAGGCAGAAGGAACAGATGCATCAGAAGGAAATGGAGACTTTTTTTCCATTTAAGCATTGCTGTTCTGGATACTAGCAGATACGAATTAAAAAGGATATGCCCCTTGCGCGGTTTGGCTGTGAGTGGGCTCACATCACCCTCAGCGCTGTAAAAAAGAATATACCTGAGGTAGGTAGAAACAGGCCACCTGCAGTAGCACCGTAGTTGTGACAGCAGCGAGCACACTACTTTTTGAAGGTGAGAATCCTCTTGCTCCTCCTATAGCTTTCTGTTATCAGACTAACTTAGGAAGTCAAGTGTACAAACGGGATTTTGATTTTGTTTTGTTTGCCTGCTCTTTTTACGCAGAACTTCCCGCGGAGAACGACTGAAGATACATTTAGCAGTTTGCCATTCTTTCCTTCAGAATGTCTGGGGATTTTCCCAGTGTTCGTTTGACGGCATTAAAAATGAATGGGATGACTAAATGGTTTACAATTTTGCGTATTCTGTTAACGTGAAAGCAATTACTAATGTGTGTAATTATCTGCAGAATTATTTGGATCATGCAAATGGCATTCAAACCAACCATTTTCAACTGTTTTCCAGGGGATGTGTCTTTACATAATTCATAGTAAGAATGGTACCCTACAATCTGAGCTCAGTATTATTGCCCTTTCCAAATTTACTTCTCAGATTATCCTTCCAGAGAGTGATAACTTTCTATTTTAGCCAGTTTTTAGAGCACTTCCAGATTTCAGCAGGGGACTGGATATTGAATAGAGCTTATCTCTGTCACTTTCATGTGAGTCTTAGATGTAACAACATTGGGATCAATGCTCAGCCCATTATCCTCTGAATTAAGAGGACCATACTGAGAGCAGTGAGTGGTTTGACCTCACATGACTGAGCCGTGGTCAGTGAGAGAAGGTACAGAGAAAACGGTCAAGGATAAAAAAAAAGAAAAAGGAGCTTAGACTAAAATGCAGGAAAGACGAATCAGTGGTGAAGGCCAAGAAGCAGAGAGGAGTGTGGTTCATGGGTAGGGTTAAAGAAAGCGACTGTTGGGTGGAAGAAGGAACAGGGATGAGGTACGACCTGGATGGTACAGCAAGCACTAGAATGAAGTTCTATCTGAAGCCTTGGTGCAAAAACTGTTGTAGTTTTTAATAACTGTGAGAAGAAGCTGAAGCATAAGCTGCACTTCACTTTCCATACTTGCCTTCATTGCAATGCTTAATAATAAAGGTTGTTTGGCAGTGGCTGCAAGGAAGAAGCACCACAGATGCAAATTTCAGCTACATCCCATTTTCTGGCAATGGGGGGGCAGCGGTCTGATCGCCAAGGGGCGTGTGGTGGGCTGACCCCAGCCAGCAGCTGAGCACCCACCCAACTGCTTTCTCAGTCCCTCCAGTCCCAGCAGGACAGGGCAGAGAACAGGAAGAACAAAAGCAAAATTCATGAGTTGAGACACAGACACTTCAATAGGTGAAGAGAAAAAAGCAAACAAGTGGGAAATCACTTTTCATCTCCTACAAGTAGATTGGTGCCCAGCCAGTCTCTGAGCACCCGCCACCAAAGAAGTCAATTCCCGCTCTTCTTTTTCTTCTACTTCAGTTTGCATTGCTAAGCACAACGTCATATATATACATGTATATTGTACATATATATACATATCCCTTTGGCCAGTTCAGGTGAGTTGTCCCACCTATGTCCCCTCCCAATGTCTTGCTCACCCCCAGCCTACTCACTGCAGGGCAGACTGGGAAAGAGAGGAAGACTTGGTGCTGTGCAAGCATCAAGCAGTAGTCAAAACACTGTCTGTTATCAGTCAGCACGGTTTTAGCCACAAATCCAGAGCACAGCACCTTATGGGCTGCTATGAAGAAAGTTCACTCCATCCCAGCCAGACCCAGTGCAGGGTGCAACCCCGTGGTACCCAAGCAAGGCAAGCAGAGCAGGTCTGGTGGTTATCAGACAACTGTGAAGGGCAACATAGCTTCAGCATCACACCAGGAATTCAAGTCAGTGGGTCAGGGTTGTTTCAGCCAGGCACAGGTAAAAAATGTCAGGCAAAAGCCAAGGCCAAGGGCAAGGCATGATTTGTTACCATAGCTGAGAACACGCCTGTAGTTTCCCTTTTCCTCTCCCAAACTTGCAGACCATTATGCTGGACTGCTAGATTATCAGCAGACTCACAAACAACACCAAATGACTCTGATCTTTACCGGGTAAGTCATCTTGGAAACACTTGTCAATGAGATTAGGCAGTGACACAGGACGCTTCTTCAAGTAACAGATTTTTTATTTAGCCACAGAATTACAGTAACCAGAAGGGAAAAACAAGGTACTTGTTGCCCGACCTACAGCTTTACTAGTTTTCCTAAAGCCTTTGGTAGGCTCAACTTACCCCAACTCTTTCTGGTGGCAGAGGTGTAAATGTCTTCTCTGCAGGCCCTTCCCCTTGCCTTGTTTTCCTCAAAATTCTCCTGAAGAACCAGAGCTTTATTTAAGCTTTTTCACCTTGAGGGACCCTGGCTCTCGTATCAGCTACATATGCTGTGTCCTACCTGGAGAAGGATTTGAAAAGCTGCTAGTTTGGGAGCTATTCACCCATTTTAGAATCTGTCCCTTTGCCTTTCACCTCTGTTGTATTGTATTGTACCTCTAGCTGCCGTCTTTGGAAATCATGGGCTGAGCAGACTGCATTGTATGAAGAGGAGCAGACCTGGTAACATTAGATGAAGCCGTAAGGGTAGGATCTTCAGAAGACTTCAGGACTTGCTGCTCATCCCTTGGACACTTCCCACTTTTAAAAAGAGGCAAAAAGGAACCTGGAACCATCGAGAGTTTTCAATAAAGTTTTTTTATGGAAATGTAAAGGCAAAACCATTTATTCAGTCTTGACAAGGTAGGTGTAAGCTCTTTCAGTCAAAGAAATGTCATCAATCTGAGGCATCACTAGCATTACTTTATAGGTGTAACTTTTTAACCCTCCCAAGTCAAGTTTTGACCTGTTTGAATCCAGAGATCACAGCACTTCTGTAGCAAAGATGGCTAGACTAAAAATTACAGCAATTGATGGGGCTGTGAAGGAGGAAGCGTACCCTTGCGTGACTCCTGGGAGTCTGGGGTGGGAAAAATCTGGCCTCAAGCTGTTGGGATGCAGCAAACGACAGTGGGGCGTTCGGCAGAAGGGTTAGAGACCTTCTGCACTGAACAGGACAGGCAGAATGCAGAAATGAAAAAAAACTTGTACATAATGAAGATAAAACAGAGATTCTCAGAACAGATGTGGTTCCCAAAGAATATAATCCATCTAATGGAGAAAATATATACTCCAGCACAAGTTTGTATACACTTACATGAGCATATGTTGAACTGATTAAACACAGTTCAGTTAGTTTATTCTAGCTTTGCTTTGTTACATGTGCAAATGGAAAAAATATGGCATCTGATAATAAATCAACAAGCAACTGAAAATGACCAGACATCAAAGGTTTTTTGAAGGCTGATAAAATATTTCCCTCTCTTGGGGAGTGGCTGATCCTTCAGTAAAGGACCAGACCCCTTGATTTGAATGCCAGATGCAGTTATGGGACCACAGTAATGTGTATTTCTTTGACTACCGCGCACCTAAGGGATAATAGTCACAGATCCAATCCTGATGGAAGAGTGACGTAAGGCAGAAGTTTTGAAACCTGTGGCCTGTTCTACTCTCACCCACTCTAAATGTGTAATTACCACAATTCAGTGAGCTGCTTGTGGTTTTGGAACGAAGCAAGTAAAGGTGAAGTTGTGAGAATGGTAAGTGTTTTCATATCATTTACTTCAATATACACTTCATGTAAGTGAAGAAAAGAAGGATTCTGCTGAAATATGCTATGACAATATTTCATTCATACCCTGTTTCATGCCTTGAATACTTTTTATTTGAACAGAGTTTATGTCCTTGCTATCTAAAATCACTAGTACAAAAACCCTGTAAAGGGATTTCTTTCTTCCATCTCTTCCCTTCAGCATCACAATTTCCAGAAGAAGTTGTTAGACTTTCGGAGTGGACAACTTCTTGGCCACAGTGGGTCGTTGTTACTGAGATACTTTGAGGAAAAAATAGAAAGGAACGGATACTCGTGCTGTAATTGTTAGAGAGGAACAGCCGAGGAAAATCTTAATGAAGTTTCAGGGCATGACTCTTCGGCCAAAGACTAGAGTAAGACTCATGTGTCTGCCTTCAAGAGAGAAGATAAAAAACCAGCAGCTTCTGAAAGATGGATCTTACCGGTCTGCAAAAGCCAAACGATGCTACAGACCTATACAGCCATGCCGAAAACTCAGCGGTCTCCCTAGCTCAGCAAAGTCCTGACACAGTTTTATTTCTGCCAAAAGCCAGTATTGACACACTGCAGCTGGATTTCCTGGTAGTTCACACTTCAGCGGGCTATTCCTGCTATGAAGCACAACATATCCAAGCAGCACATTGCTGTTAAAGCTAAAAAAATTTCGTTGTATGGGAGTAGTTTATGGTCTTTATCCAGGTGGCAGTTTTGGATGTAATATACTCTGAACACATGATGAGGCATAAAGCACACTAAAGTTACCAAGATGAAGAAGAAACTCTTTGCCTGAGCCCTGAATTCCATGTGGGAGTTGATGTCAGGCCAGTATTTCACAGCCAGCCTACAGATCACAGACAACTGGATTACGGTGAGCACAGCACAAACCGCCACCAAAATCCCAACCAAGCAGTAGTTTATGATCACCATGGGCACCTCTTGCATCTCCTTGTGGAACTGAAAGCATTCGGAGGAGCGGTACGTCTTAGAGCTGCCATAATATGAGAGTAGAAGAGGCGTGATGACCAGTGCTCCCACCAGCCAGACAGCACCCACCCAGGTTGTAGTGGAGCACTTGCTAAACTCGAGTCGGAAAAGGCGTATTATGATTATAGCCACGTAAAAAGTGAAGGTGGTGTACATGTGGAGGTAGATGATGGCGCTTGCTAGCTTGCAGGCAAACCTCCCAAATTTCCATTCCCGTAAAATGTAATAGCTGAGGCGGAAGGGGATGCTGAGTAGCATAACGGTGTGGAGCACCAGGAGGCTGCTGATGATAATGGTCATCACAGATTGTGATCGCCGTCGAAACAACTGATGGGACATCATGATGATGCCGAGGGTGCCGCCAGCCAGGTCGATGATGTACAGGGCTATGAGAATGGCGTGGAGCCGCTCTGAGGTTTCCAGCAGCGTCTCGTTGGAGGAATGGTTCTGCTGGGTTACACTGCTGTTAGGCATCCTCCTAAGCTCCTCTTTCAAAGGTCACTGAAAGTGAAAAATGGGAATTTTAAAGATAGACGTTCCTTCTTTGTTGCTGCCTTTATTGTTAACTATGGAATTCATGAAGGGACAGATTCATGAAGGGACATTTTACTGAATTGCATTTGAAATGATGTTATCCCATGTAGTATACAACCTTATAACTGTTGCCATACTGTATGTGACAGCAATAACTCATGCCTCTCAGTGCTAAAACCACATTTTATATGTAATTATGAGTGAATTTTTAGTTTACTAAACTGCTTTCTAGGAATTTTTTTTTTCAGTTATTTGCCTCTAGATTCAGCCATTTGAAACAGCCAAGTCACTGTCTGTTTGTAAATTATACAATTTTAATCTGCACTCATGTTATAAAGCTAAAATTGAAGGTGAGAAAAATACTGAAACGTGAAGAGGTTGTACCTATAATTTGTGGATACTTTACGAATACATCTGAGCCATCTTCTTGGCATCTTGCAGGATGGGTGCAGGACACACCCATAAGGCAGCAACAGTTTCAGTTTCTAGGTGCATAGCGTACATTGAAAATAAAGATTCAACGATGAAAATTCAATTTCTTCTTGCTTCAGCTCCAAGTCTTTTTGCTGCAGAATTTCACCTGAGCTACTCTACTATGAAAAGTGAAGAAAAGCTAAAAATTAGTTTAGGAACAACCTTCCGGAAGGTGTGATCCTATCTGCACTTGTTGAACATAGCCACATACAACTGCGTTCTTTCTTAGACTTAAGGCAGAATGCGGACGGCTCCGTGTTTGGGCTCGCACACAGGTTTCTGTACAAGGATGCAGGGGCAGCACGCTGGGTACACGCGTACTTGGCCAGCGAAATCTGTCCTTACCTGACAGAGTTTCAAAACAACAAAGTAAGAGTTAAAAAGCTGCTTGAAAAAGCAGTGTCTTCGCTCTCTGATTCCTTTGAAGTTTGAAATCAGTAAACTTGTTTTAGTCGGCAATTCTTAATTCTGTTGCACTCATCTGTAAAATGATAGACTGCAGCTGCAAAACATTTTCAGATAAACTTCTTATTTATGAAGCATCAGGCAAAGCAGCTTTAGAAGGCTGTTGGAGTATTGTGTCCAAGACTGATATAAACCTTTCTGTTCACTCCCTTTTAAAATGCATGATCTTAGAAGCATTTAAATGGTTAAAATTGTATACCTGCCTAATATTCCTGAAACAGGCATGAGAAATTTGCTTTCCCAGAAATTTGCTATAAGAAAAGTTTTACAGTCTTTAAGAAGATGACTTCTCTTGACATAAATTCATTTTCCGACATATATTGTTAATATTTCAAACTGGTTTTAAGAAGATACAAGCTCTTTGTCGTTATAAACAGCATAATTACAGTCTCGACACCAACATTTATATTAATCAGAAATAGATTATGTTTTTTACTATTTAGAGAAATAAAATACTCAAATTTTACCTTATAATCTCTTATTTTTGCAACTTCCCCCTTCTTCTTTGCCATTTCACACATCCATAGCATACGATATATATAACCGATGTGAAAACTAAAGAGCCTTTGGTGTTACTGTTTGATCAAGAACAGTTGAGGTTTTTTTCAGCCCACATACAGGAAGGCATGAGCCGTTTTTTCTTGCTTCACTGCGATAGCAAACTCATACGTTCAACATCTACTATTATTTTGTTCATGCAGAGAGAGCTACTGAAAAGCTGCTGAGCTGTCAGAGACCATCGATGTGCTCGGACCCTCAGGACAGACCCACGGGTCAGGACTGCCTCTGCCCACAATTTGTTCAGTCCGAAAGCTCCAATGGGCAGGGATTCCCTCAGCTGTGCAACTACTACAAGCTACTGGGTTTTGCTACTAAGTGAGTAAGAAGTGCCACTGATCGAGTGAAGAAATACGCAGCTGAGCAAAGGATTTTTCATTATAAATGCACGTTTCCCCTGAACTTGTTTTATGTTTAATAATTAAGCAAAATGTACCAGAATAACAAAGTGGTTAGCAGAGTTAACAAAAGATTTCACTCTAATGTCCTATTAGATCTTCAAGAATTCAGAGGAGATTACTTGCTGTTTATTATAAGTAAAATAAGCTTCAGACGTATATGAAAAGTGACTTAAAGAGTTCCTGCTGTTAAAAAAGGACATGCAGAGGCCAGTGGCACTTGAACATCATGCCTGAACTGTGGGCATGAATGCTGACCCCAAACCATATCATTAGTATAAGGTAGCTCACTAGAAAGAGGAAAGTGTTGAGTCAGGGCTCTTCTAGAGACATTAAAAAGCAGTTTCTTGACTAGAAATTAAACAGAAAAATGTTAGCCCCGTTTATTTTTCAATTAGAATTCTAGACCACAGTCAGAGTCATCGGTACTCAATGACACAGGAACAACAGACAAGGGTTTGTGAGCAATAACGTAAAAACAACATTCCAGCAGGACCGAACGAGCGTTGCTCCTGCCATCACGCAGTCATCTCTGCTGTGGATGTGAGGATGGTTCCCTCCGAGAGGCTTCTCTCCTAATATTAAGTTCAGTTATTAGGAAGAACAAGATGTGAAAGAATGCTATTAGAAGTAAACAAATACAAAGGCTCAAAAACCCAGGGGTGCTAAAAGTCAGGGAGAGAAACAGAAAGGGTTGTGAGGGTGAGCAAGAGACAGCAGTCTGTGAGACATTCTCAGGATAAACTCTGGAAGCTTTGAGGGAGCAGTTACCATCTCATCTACACCAGAATTAAGAGCAGGAGGGATGCTCGTTTTGGAGACTGCACATACTGGTGGGCTTGGGGTAAGAGAAAGGTGCAATTGCTCCAGCAGACAGAGCGCTGAAGGAAAACAGCGATGTGAATAATGGTACTTACCAGGTGTGGTTCCAGCATCACTTAATCCCACATAAGGACAGGCTGTTGTCTGATCCGGTAGCAACGGTGTTTGGATGGCAAAACGATCAGCTGGTTCTGCAGAAACGGCCAGGAAAGGAACAGCCTGGGTTTCAGACACTGATGGTTTCAATGGGTTAGAGTGATCATGAAACTACATACACAGCCTCCAGGTAAAGCAGGGAAATGCCTGCAGCCTTGTGCTCCTTCTGCAGGACCTGAAGTGATCCACAAAGCTTGAACCACCAAGTAATGACATGAAGAAATTGCATTCCTGAAATGGGTGCTGTGTGATAGCCGGCACTCCAGACAGAGCCAAATCAGGCTATGAGACCAAGAGCTTTGCGCACTCTATTGCCTTGTTGAGTCCAGTTTGAGCTCTTTGGATGCCAAAAGTGTTGCCAAAAACCCTGCAAAGGAGTTGCATAGATAATTCTTGTCACCTTGGGGAGAGAGCCATTGGCTGACACCAAAACTGCTGGGAGTCAGAAACTGAACTTCTCAATTGATGGTTCATACCTCTGAGTCGCTTTGCCCTCAAAATGTTCCTTGAAGGTTGTATGTTGAAGCTGTTCAGTGTGTTAACTTTTCATCTGCACGTTCTTCTGTTAAAAAAAAAAAATAAAATATCAGTCTATAATCTAGGTCTTAAGTTTTAGGTTAGTTTCTCGTTTAAGTACAAAAGGAAATTGAGTCACATCAGCCTGTTCAAATAAACTTTCAGTTCTTGCTTTTGCTTCTTACTTGATCAGCACATAGTTTGCCTTGACCAGTGCTGAGAATAAAGGTTGAAAGAGAAATGCATATACACTCATTGGAGATCCAGGTCAAGACTAGCGTCATAAATAGATTTTAAGGAAGGAAAGAACTGGGCATACCTGGTTCAACATTGGGGGAAACAGAAGACAAAGAAAGGTGAAGGTTTAAATTATTAAGAAGAGAAAATGAAACAGGAGAAGCAATAGTTGAGGGAAGAGGAACAAGACCTGTTGGATGTCCAGAGATGGGATGTGCCTCTGTGGAGGTGCCACTGACTGTACTTATGCATGGGTGTAGCAAAGTTCCTTTAAGTGAGGGCTGGATCCGCAGTAGAACTCCAAGTTCTTGATTTCCTTTCATTTCTGCAAGATTTCTTCTGCTTTCTGTGTCACTTTGGAAGAAAATGTCATGTTTACTGGTCAGTATAATAGCGACCAAATTTTCACATAGGAGCTCGAGAGCTGCTTTCTGTCTCCGAACAACCATAAACCTGTGCTACTTTGTGCTACTGGATGGGTTTTCTATTTTAGCTATTTCCAACTTTCAATTTTAGCTACTTCCAACCTAGGGTCATAATTACCGATAATTTCAATTATTTATTAATATTAAACCCTCTGTTGCTAGAACTGAGCTACATATAGTCCAAAGTCATAAACAACAGTAAGACAGGGAATACCTGTGTTATGTTTTAACATACTACTTTTTCTGTGATTGCAGATGCAATCACAGTTCTTGCTGTCTCCCTCCCACTCTGTTACACATGAGTCACAGGTACTGGAAAGTGAGCAAATTATACTCCACGGTTAATGAACTTGCAGGATAATCCCTTTAATTTGCCAATCCCATCCACCCATGCAGGTCAAAGAATTTAATAACTTCAGCCAGTAAATGGTCAACATGGTTAGCAGGAAATTTGAGATTCTTGGACTAATCTTCTACTTATTTGGTTGCAGATTTGCTGAGAGGTTTGTCCGGCTTTGTTTGTCAGGATGGAAGAGGCTATCTGGGTTCTCTGTTTACTAGAAATAATAACACATAGTTGCCTCAGTCATACCTATTTAGTATGCCTCAAAAGTAGACGTTAAGCCTTGTATCAGTGGAAGTAATATATCATGGATTTCTGTGGAGGAATTTGACGGAGTATATAATAAGCAGGCTACGACTTGCCTTTTGAAACAAAACTGTTATTTCTGAGGTTTGGTGCAAAGAGATGAAATTTATTACTACAAGTTCAGGAACCAGTCATTATTCTACTGTGTTGGTATATACCAGTTTAGTAGTAAGTTAGAAGATTTATGAAATACTTATGTCCTACTATTTGGTCTAGTTACTCTCCGACACCTGTAGAGAAAATTAAAGTTGTTACTGCTTTAGGTTATTCCAGAAAATTGATAATGCTGGCTTTAAAATGCTGTTGTACTTGGGAACAGCTGCAGAGAACCACACGTGAGCCAAGGATCTGGCACTGACAGCATCATCTTTTCCTGGTCCCAAATGCTTTCCTTTCTGCTTGAACTCCCTGCCACCCATCCTCCTTGTCAAACTTAATTCTCTTCGTTTTCAGTCCCACAGCCTTTCTCAGAAGTCTGTGTTCCTAGGGATAGCCTCACACAATGCTACTTTACCCTGTTTCTTGTGTTCTTCTGCTTCATAAATACAGTCACAGCCACAGAACCCAAATTCCTCTTTCCTGATGCTAATATGCAGAATCAACAAGCCTCTGCAGGAGTTAGATCCCTGTAGCAAACGTTTACTTGATGCAGACTTGGGCAAGGCTTAATGTTTATTCAACTAAAAAGCGATTAGAAAGAAAACACATAAATTAACTTATGCAGGAAAGCAGAGATCCTCATTGCACTGATAGCACTTTTCAATGAGTTAACCAGAAGCTTGGAGGGTGCCCAAAACACAAAGGCAGTGTTTTCAAGATGGGGTGGAGAGGTTGGTTTTGGGGTTGTTTTTTGGGTTTGGGTTGTTTTTCCATATTCCCATTGATCTTAATCTCCCAGAGATCTTGCAACTGTGTGTTTGTGACCATCTCCCACAAAAATGAGCCTTACCTTTACTGAGGAGTTTCCCATTTTTCTGGAAGAGAGGAGAGTGCTCATGTTCTGGATGGAGTTGCAGAGAGAGCACTAGAAGACAAGGACTAGGACTCTGAAAATAAAAAAATGTTTGCCTTTGTCAGGAAATTAGTTTATAATTTGGTGATTCTGGTGCCTAGGGGCCTGTCACCCAATTTTGCCAAAACACACATACCAAAAAGCACATCTACTTAAAGAAACAATGACAAAAGAGGATTTTGAACTATTAAGAACTTGAAGTATCACGTATCAGCACTCTAGAACCCAAACCCATGAGCAAATCGGAACAAATGGTTTAGCATTTATCCTTGCTGGGGAGTGTGGTAGGGAATCAGTATCAACAGTACGAATTCTGAGATATAAAAGAAAATAAATATCAGTATGAAACAGAAGACCCAGAGCATCTCCAATGTATAGTGGTAATTTTTCATGCTGTTGTCAGTGGTGGAAGCTGGAGTGGTTGTGAAACTAGAAGATTTTTTAGTTCCTATCACTAAATAGAGATTTGAATACAAAATCTATGCTGCAGGCTCCCAGCCTTTTCTGATTTAATTTCCTGTGGGATTTCCAAAGATGCCTACAGAAGGAAGGTGGAATTTGAAATTTGAATATTTCTGCTAGTGTATGCCACCACAGAAGCTGCTTCTTTCAAGTCCCTGGAAGAAAAGACAGGGTCAAGTTTGGAAAACCGGCAGTGGGGCAAATGCACAAGCAGAGGAAACTCCAAAGCTGACACCATTTGCTCAGCAGACTAAGTCCTGTATTTACAAAAACTGACTCTCTTGCCCTCAGAATGCCTTGTCCATAGCATGGCCACCATTTGCAGAAGAAAACACAACAGAGAAAAAAGCAGTTCTGCAACACTCAATGATAGAAGTGGCTTAGGAAGCAAAGCATTGTGCTGATAAGAATAATCTGAAAGGTTTTAAAAAAAGATGCTCATCATGTATTGAAAATATACCTCCTCTCTGCCCCGCCTTGGAAAAGGTTCTGTTGACCTCTTCAGAGGTGCCAGTAGCAACCAGGAATGAAACTCTGTGCTGGCCAGTCCATCACCCATGGCAAGAGCAGCAGTTCCAGCAGGCCCATGCATTTCTCAGGGCAGAGTTGTCGTTTTATATTCTAATCACAAATATCACTGGCATCATCAGATCTGGAAACTCAATGGTTTAATAAAAGACTGCCAAAGCTACCAAAAAAATAGCATCTCTATTGGGATTTCTCTCCAGGCCTAGGGTTTCTTTAGGGTCCAAAGCACCCAGCTCTTCCTTTTTTTCAGGAGGAGGTTACAGACCTCTGAACTGATTACTTAAATGATTAAGTGATTACCCCAGCTGCTCTGACTTACATCCAAACCAGTACTTCTGCTCCTTCTATTGCTATGATAAGGCTAAACAGAGACCGCAGCTTCCTTACAGAAGGGTATTTCCTTACAGGAAACAAAAAAATGGCCTTTAAGAGTAAAGACATTTAAGTCAATAGAGCAGACTCCATGTTTATTTAGATCTTACCCAGGTTTGCTATTTGCTGAAATGTGAGGAACCATTACTTGAGAGTATGTTCCAAAGCAACTCAGAAAGGCTTTTTGCTCACTATATCTGATAATATCTATAAAATTATCTACATTGTACCTATTACTAAATAATTCAGTCACATTCAGCATTTGGAAGATGAAATAACAATGTCATTTCCACTGCCTGTTTGCTAATTGGGAAATCTCTGTGCTTCCATTATACGTGCTATTGGCAGGGATGAAATAAACTGAATGCCTTGCCATATGTCTGTTTATATCCCATACTCTCAACACATGGCAAAGAGAATATGTACAACCAATCAAAATGCTCTCATACTAAAACGATCATGATCCTAAGTACCATCAAACTGTCTACATCAATTCATTCAATAGCTTTCACTGTTTCTTTGTTTTCTCAGTTCAAGGATTTGAGCAATTACTGTAATTGTAAGAACATTTTTGCCCTAAAGCATAGATGGGCCATGCAGCTAATTAACATACTTTAAGCTAAATCGATGAAAATGAAATATGTGACAGATTCCAAATGAACTGTTTAGCACAGTCCTGTTGAACTTGTCTTTCCATTGTAACAAAAATAGATTGGAGAACAAGAGAATGGGATGGAGGGGAACATTTGAAATGAAGTGATTAACTTAACTGCTTTCAACCACCAGCAGTTCTTAGAAGTGAAGGATGGGAGAAGCCTTTCTTAATGCAGAAGACACAGGGAGGAAATTATTTCTGTATGTGGAACACGAGGTCCCTCCACACAGAGCTTTGTGGATAACGCCAAATGGGAGGGAACAGCAACAGGCTGGAGGTCCAGGTCAGAGGGACCTCAGAAGACTGGGGGAATGGGCCAGAAGGAATCTTAGGAGGATATTAATAATAATTTGAGAGTGGTGCAGCTGTGTGCCCGGAGCTCAGAGAAGGTGTTCGGATTCTCCGTCCTCAAAGATTTTCAAAACACAACTAGACGGAGTCCTGGGCAGCCTCATCTAACTCAGAGTTTAGCCATGCTTTAAGCAGGGATAGGACTAGATGACCTCGGGAGATCTATTACGATCTATTTTTTCCTATGGGAGTTTAGCCATGCTTTGAGCAGGGATAGGACTAGATGACCTCGAGAGATCTATTACGATCTATTTTTTCCTATGATCCTGTGATTTTAACTCATCTTAATACCACAAGGTGAACTTCTCTTTCGTGTCTTTACTTCGTGTTCATAGCTTTGTGAAGGTTCAAGTTACTAAATCTGGTCACTAAATATAGTAACTAACTTGCAGCAATTATTAACGTGGAACATTTAGTAACACAAATCTAAATTACCATTTGCTCCTACACACATTCTGACCTCCAGAACAAGATTTTGTCCTTGCTATTATTTTATCAGATCTGGGTTTTTCTATTATACCAAAAATACCCCTTGACATTAAAATATGTGAAACCACTTTGGTCCAACATAATTATTACTTTTTTCATTTTCACTTCACCAGTAACTGCAGTGGTTTCACACTCCTACACGCTTTTGTAAAAGGTGTTGTTATGGTGATGTATTTCACATGCTGTATTTTTCCATATGCCTCTGTTAGCACTTTTCTTTTGTGTCCCTCATATAGTTAAATATGCCCATGAGTGACCAGTTTGGGGTATTTAATGAAGCAACAGCTGAGATTTTTCTTGCAGATTCATTTTTGTCTCCCAGCTTGGCTTTACTTATTTGTCTGTCAACTAACTGCTTGCTGTCTGATTTCACTTGTCATGTTTTTCATCTGTTCTTGTAATTTTGCTGCTTCCTGTACTTCATATTTATTGGGGTGAAAAGTTTGCTGGTGGTGTTTTGCCAGCCTTGTTTCTCCTCCACACCCCACTGCCGTATTACAAAGAGCTCCATCTCTCCTAAAATACCCGAGAAGGCTCAGCCCTTCAAATTGCTTAATCGACTGAACATTAATACTGCTCAGTGAAAAAGAGATCAGCTTGGGTTTGCAGTTTGCTGTTAGTGGTGGACAGAATGAGAACTCCACTTTCATATGTGATTATTTTTCTTTATTTTATTTGTGACTTGAGTTTCCAGGTCGATTATTGTTGAGACAAAGTAAAGTGCATGAAAATGTGCAAGAGCCACTCAGCAGCCCTGAAAGGAGCATGTTCTTGAATATCTGAGCGGTGCTGCAGTAAATTGTCTCTTTATTTATTACAAGATTGCATACGGAGGAGATAACAGCAGAGCTAACGAGACTGTGCATATATATGGGTTACATTAGTAATGAGAAACAGCTATGCTAATTAAGTCTGCTCCCTAATGAAATTAAATTCATGCAGTAAAATACATTTATAATAAAGTCAATACAAAACCAAAGTGTATCAGTTTCTAATTCCTTCCCTATGTCAGGGTGACATAACAAATACCATGATTATATGTTATCATGGAACAGTAATCATTGGCAAGGAGGACGAGGGACTTAGTGTTGGTCGGCTGAGGTTGTTCCAGTTTCCACGAAAGAGAACAATAGCTTGCTTCCCTCACCGCTTCCTCTCCTCCAGACATGCAGACTGGTAAATTAGTGAACTATTATTTCTCACTTTTTAAGTTAATTTTTGAAAAATAACTTTATACATTATTTTGCACATGTAAATTCCTTAAATCAATGTAAGCTCAAAATGTAAGCTTCAGTAGAAGAGATAAAGCAACATTTTTTCCCACTGAGCTGACAATTATTTTCACAATTGAGACAATGGTGACAAGGGCTGTTGATGCTTCCATCTTGCCTCTTAGCATTTCAGCCAACTTGCTTGCTGGTCTGTCTTGGGGACAGTCATATCATCTCCATTGCTGCCAGCTGGTGGTTGACTTGGCCATGCCTTCTCATCTCAGATATCAAGCCATGTCGTTCTACGTGACCAGCCTGATCTATCCATGCTCCTTCATCCTGCTGGTGAAAACAGAAGTCAGCTTTGGAGTCTGGGCTAGCTAGTGGTTGTCCACCGGCCATGGACTCTGGTGGCAAAAGGCTACGTGTCTGTGTGGGTGGAAGCTTCTGAGGTTGTGGGTGAATTTCATCTGACGGGGACCCGGGTGCAGGCTCTGTTGCAGGCTCAGCACTAGTGGCAGCACCAGAGGGATCCTCTGGTCATGGGCTGTGGGGATAGGTGATGCAGCAGGGGTGGTCAGCACAGAGACCAGGTCCTCCTCGGTCATTAGGCAGTCAGTGATACCCAATGGAAGAGAGATTGAGGTGAGCCCACACCTGGGATCTGTTCCAAACAGAGCTGAGTATGGTGCACAGTTTATTTCTGAGTGCTGAGCTGAATTCTTAGCAAACTGCACAAAGCATATTCCCATAGAGCAGTCCCAGGAGTTACTGTCTGCCATCTACTCCATGAGCATCGCCTTAATGTTGCTGTTTGGATGCTCTGCAAGTTCTTGGCTTTGGGAGAGTCCTGGTTTTCCAAGCACCAAGCTGAGCTGAGGCCACAAATACTTCAGTTCTTGCATGACTTGAGTAATGAATTCTGTTCCATCATTACCCTGCAATACAACAGGGGCTCCAAAAGTGAGAAAGATGTCAAGAAGTTGTAAAGGCACCTCAGCTGCTTTTTTTGAAGTAAGTGGATGGAGATCACAAAATTTGGTGATGCAGTCCTAGTACACCATTATCCCCTTCAAGCTGCCTAGACACATGGACTGCTTATTGATAAAGCTAAGTGCTCCTTGTTCAGAACAGTTCCAAGTGGTGCCTTCTTTTTTTCTTGGCACACTACACAGAAGGATTTGAAGTGTCCAACAGCATCTCTGGTGATGTTTGCATACTTAGACGGCAAGTGCTTCATGACACAATCAGGGCCACCATGGCCAGTAGTCATATGTGCTTTATTGATAACATTATATGTATCCTTGATGCTCGGGAGATTCCTCTTTCGTCTGCCTCCTCTTAATTAGCTTCTCAGTGTGTCCACAATGTACAATTTCATGTCTGAAATGAGGGAAATGGCAAGCAGTTGTTTATCAATAATGCTGTGTATCTAATGGGGAAAGTAGCAACGTATACACTTAGAGTTTAAAAAAAACAAACTGAAAGACTAGGTTCTCCATACTTACTTTGTAAGCAGGTAGTATTCATGTATTGACTTTGTCTTGGGATTCTGTTTTGTCTTCTTTATTTCAGCAACAGTTGCACAATACTCTGCCTTTGGGATCATGTATTTGAAGCATTTCTTATTCTTTTCGCATTGTTCTTTAAATTTAACTTCAGAGTCCTGAGGCATCTTCAGGAATGATTACTTAGCAAGTAGAGAAATCTGATTCAACCCCCTCCTTTTATGTACAACTGCTCTTGCACCAATTATCTGACATATGCTACAGTCATATTGTGAAACCAGTCATTTTGTAAAATGACTAAAATCTTCAGCCATTTCTCAAAATTACTTCCATTATTTTGCAAAATGACAGAAAATAGTAGGCAGGTATTATGCAAAATATCTAGCTTTTTGAACTTATTAGCTTAAAAGACAAAAGAAAGGGCGGTTTTATTTTGTTTTATTTCCCAAACTGTTCAAAACCACACAGTATATCGCAGAGCAAACTATATATTACATTTTCTAAAATAAAGACTCTTGTGGGGTCAACTTTACTTTGTAAAATTTGCAGCTATTTTTAATTTTTCGTTCCATTGGGTTGATATTTGAAACACCTGACCTGCCAGACACTAACACTCACGGAGACAAGTGGCAAACGTAAAGTTTGCGTAGACAGTCCCACAAAAAGCATGACTTGGTGCTGAATAGTATCACCAACTTAAAGCATGGAATCATGACCCCCTAATTCTGCTGATTATCATCCTGAGTTAGCATTAACATCATTAACTTCAATTTTTGTCTGAGACAAAACCCCACTATCTAGTGTTTTTTGTGATGTTATGGTGCAGGGTATTGTAAATGTGTACATTTTTACAAGAATTAAACAACTGGTGACTTTGACACATAGATGAACAAGACTAGTTAAGCTGTATGGTCAGGAGGTACTGTTTATAAACATATGGTTTATTTTTTGAAAGTCTCACGAAATTCAGATACAAAATGCTTTTCATTTATATGCATTTTTGCAGGAAGGACTTGCTTAACTTTTTCAGCACATAATCATTTTGTTTGTTGACAACTTTATTATGACAGAAGGGTTATAATATAGTGTTACAAAGGTATGCAGTGCCTATAGAACACGTAAGGTATTTTCTTCCACCGGCTATGTTGCTATAGGAAGAAACAAAAATGTTGTGCCATTTCCCAGCTTCTCTCCTGGCACAAGCCAAAACTGGTTTGTGTAGTTTTAAAACAAATCTGGATCAGAGCAGTTTATTGCTTTCTTAATGATACATAATTATCATTACTAAAATTATCACTACTAAAAAGTAGTGAACTACATATTCAAGTTGACTCCTTCCATGATATGAAAGTCTCTGTAGTTCGCCGGCTACTGTTGAGTCGGGCTGGTGGTCATCTTCCTCTTTACCATGATCTTTTTGGAGCAAACGCCTTCTTGGACAGTTGTTTCTCAGACCCATGCACACTGCAAGATCTCACATTTGTGTCTTAACAGATGTTGTGATCCAGGCTATTTGCCAAGGGCGGGCCACGTGAGCACCCCCACATCTCACTTGTGTTATGAACATCAATGGTTTCCAACTTTTGCTGTGACATAGCATTACTCAGACTCTGTCTGAAAATACTTTCTCATGATCAGATGTCTCGACAGATACAGAGGAGCTTGAAGCAAGAAGGAAGAGAGGGAAGAAAGACTATAGAAGAGATGGGATCCTATAAAGCAACCATCTTGGTGGGATCAAAAGCAATGAGCACAGCAGCAAGATTGTACAGGTACAGCAAGAGCAACCGATTGTTATTTGATTGCTGTCTGATGTGTCGAAGGTGAAGTAAAAAGGAACAGAAAGATTCAGAAGTATGAAAAGGTGGACTCCAACAGCATCGTGAGGAGAGACTGTCACTGAAAATCGATCAGTTGATAACCTCTAATTTGTCAAATGATTAAAATATTATACCACTGACTGTAGATGAAAAAATGTGACCTTATGCAGATGGCAAGAAGAGAAAGATATATTAGCCATTGCTGCCTTGGGTTATAGCAGTCAGAGATTTACACCCTTTTTTGGGGATAGGTGTAAAGCAGCTGAGCTATGAAAGCCTGAATGTCTTTCACAGAATTAATTTGCTGAATTTTTCCTCTTTTCTAGTGGAATTCAATTCTGTCTTCAGAGACAGCCACTGACAATGCCTCACTGAGATATAATAAGCTTTTTAGCTACACCAGGTTTACTAGCTTTTCCATCTCTCCAATCCAAGCAGTAGCATTTTAAGTTCTTCTACCAGTACAAGGTACTAAATTTATAGAATTGATTTCAAGCTAAAGATACTGTGAATAGTTAGTTATAAACTTCAGAATTGCACAAAATCAACATAAGATAAAAAAATCATTGTTTCCTTGGAGACGTAAAAGATTTGACTTTTTAAGACAAGACAACTGCTGTCTGAATGATCTAAACAAAATGATCCTTACTTATCTTTTTTTTTTTTAAAGCAAACATTTCTGTAAATAAAAATACAGGCTTTTGTTTGAACTTACAATGTTCATTTCAGTAACAATGTAATTTTTGTTGTTAGAGACATTTTTGTAATGTGGGAAAGAGAACAAACCTCTTTTCTGCTGCAGTGATGCCATCTCCAAAAGGTGATATTGCTGGTTTGTTTTTAAAGATTTGGTTTAATTGTTCATTTCACTTAGAAAGTTACGCTTGTCTTTAAAGTGAAGGAACAGACCTACTCAGGAGGAACAATAGCTTCCGTGATATTTTATGAGATCTTGTGAGCAATAAATAGGAAAGGTATGTGGAAAATTACATAGATCTTTACATTTCAAAAATCTGTACCTTATTCCATAAAAAACCTGTTTTCTGCTTGTGCTTCTCCATACTTTGCAAACTCTCTTGAGTCTTCTCCTAGTGCCTTTGACTTCACAAACCTTGACGTAAAAACAGTAAGGCAGAAGAGCCCGTGCCCTTTCCTCCCTCTCCTCCAGGTGCATCTGCCACTCACTAGGTAGCACCGTGAGGAAATCTCAGAGGTGACCTTCCAGTTTACCAGCTGTGACACTGATGGCATTTCACCCCATTAGTTCGGGGATTGCGTTGTGCTCTTTCCAGAGCCCACCCCGACTTGCTGAGAAGGGGGTTTACCATGCCTGTCCAACACCATGCTCTGCCAGGTCCAGGTCCGCGCACGCTGCAGGAGGCTGATGCTAGCAGCAAGACAACCAGCTGCGGAGAGTGCCCACCTTTTGCTTGAAGAAGCGGCTTCCGCTCAGCATGAATGACAGCAGGTCCAGACAGCTGAGGGCAGTCAGACTCAAAAAAACTTCATTGTAGCTTTCTAACTGGTCAAAATCATTCACATGCTGTATGTAGTAGGCCCTAAAGAGGTGATAGGGAAGGAAGCAAATTATGATGACGCAGATGAAAATCAAGTTTTTCACCTGGGCCCAGAACTCTTGGTGTGACCATAGGGAGGTGGAAAGTTTTCTCGCCACTTTTACCAGGATGAAGATCTGCAGGCCCAAGAGGATGCAGGTAATGCAGGCGACAGCTACAATTATGGTGTAGTTCAGGGCTTTCACACTGTCCTGCTGTAGTTCTTTGTGGAACTTAAAGCATGTTGTATCATTGTATGAACCTGAGCGTCCATATTCAACGTACAAGACTGGTACCACAAAGACCATGACAATGACCCACACGGCAGCGCTTGCCGCAATGGCGTGCAGCTTCCTGTAAAACTCCACCTTGTCCTTCCATTGAAAGAAGATGAGCCACCGGATCACCAGCGTGATCACATAGAATAAGAAGGTCAGGTACATGTGGATGTGCACCATTGCACTCACCATTTTGCAAAATGACATCTTAAATACCCACTTCTTGTTGACATAGTAGTGCAGGCGGAAGGGCACTGTGAAGAGGAGGAGGCTGTGCACAACAACCAGGTTAATGATGGCTGTAGTTGTCACTGACAGAGTGTTCATCTTGACCAGCACAAACGACATCGTGATGGACCCGATTCCACCTCCAGCAAAGGCAACTGAGTAGGCGGTAATCAGTATGGCACTCATGGTGTTGGTGTGAGTGAAGGCAAAGGAGGAGTCACTGCTGTTCCTGTTGTCTTCAATCATGTTCCTGAAGTCTTCCCTGTACATAATTCTAGAAATGAAAAAATACATAAAGGCTAAGATAAGGTAGGAATGAGAGGGCCCACCTGAAAAGCCGTCAGAGCTTTCCAGCTGGATCTTGCTTGAGGGACAATCCTGGAATCTCACAGCTGGCACAAGCTGTGACCAGTAGTTTTATCCAAACATCCTCCAGCCTAGAGGAAAAATAGCTGAGAAGGTTGGGCGGAGAAGCTGCTCTAATCCTTAAGACATTGCTAGCCATACCCTTAAAAACAAGCACGAGTTAGTGGTATGTGGGAAGAAGAGATCCTTAGAGAAATGACATGATTGCGGTGGTTTTGAGCTCTCTGTGTTATTAGTTCTCCTCTCTTCTGAGCATCTGCATGCTTTTGCAGTGAAGATCAGAGATAAGGTTCGAATTCTGCTACTCATTCATCAGTTTGTTTATTTGCAACACAAATCTGCCCTTCCTACAGCCAGATAATAACCATATGTTGCTCTATCAAAGCTACAAATTTTGTTTGTTACTGAGAGCTGAGTTTTGCACACATTACAGTCAACTCCTTCTTCTCTGCGCATGGTTTATCTGAGTAAGGGATTAAACACCATGGATACCCAGGCTCCATGGAGATCCTGCTCACATCCTGCCAGACCGAGTAGCGTGGGCAGTGCTGTCCCGGTGCCCAGGGCCATTTCACATCTAATATGTGGTAAATATGTGTTACAAAATGGGCTGTTAGAAAATGTTAGGAAAGGACATCCCGGGTCAGTGCAAATAAGCCTGCCTGGCCTGAGCTGAAGCTAGATGAAAGTTAACAGCAAGTTTAATAAGTATGCTGTACATTGTAAATACATTACTGTTTGAGACAGAAATTAAACATAATTCTCATAATTCTAAATGTAACTTCTGGTAGGATTTTTAGGCACTACAAGATCATGTGGGAGGGGAAGAGTTCGGGTAGGGTGTTATCCTGAAGCACATTTACATCTATGAAAGTATCACGAGGATGTCCACAGTACGGTCACAGAAAAGAAGAGGGGAAAATTGAACAGTGCTGGGCTCTGTACTATTCCAGTTATACTGCTACTGCTACCTGAACTATAATTTAAAACACCGATATGTCATCCGTTTCACCAGTGAATCCCACAACAAAAGAGGGGAATGAGCTTCTGCAATTCTGAATGAGTTTCTGCAATTTTTCTTTTGATACTGTTAACTTCACAAAGTAGTTCCTCTATCTCTTTCTGTGAGCAGTGTTTCAACTTATTTTCATTTTTAGGTAGCACACACCGCCAGAAGTTGAGAGGGGAAAAAACTTCTTTAGTAGTTCTCTCTTTTGTGGGAAAGAGGAAATACGTATAGCAGTTTTATAAACCGGTTTTGCTCACAGTGGGGAATGAATATCTGTGATGCATCTCAGATATATTTTGTTTCTTAGCAATATTTCTAAGTATTCATCCCTACAGCAATCAACATCTCTTTATAACTTGAAAAGTCAGTTATTCTCTAACTATCCCAACGCATCTAAGACTCCAGATATTTTATTGTAATTGACATAAATATAACTGCCATATCTCAAATTGATGTATTGGTTGTTGGCACTTACTGACCTTTTCTGTTTGCAATTGCATTTCAGAGTTACATGGACAATTAATTCCAGTGTGTTACAAGAAGTAAAATGGGTTGCCACGAAAGAACTTTTTCTCAAAGGCCCTGCCGATTGGCACACTGCAGCTCTTGCATCAGAAACCATGCAAGTTCCTTCAGTGCTGTTCTCGTTTCTGAGATGTCGCGCTTCAGCCTTACAACCGTGCAAGCCAGAAGGGATTAGCAATAGCTGTTCATCAGTTTCTCCAAGTTGATAAGCTTTAATTCGAAAAAATGTCTCCAAAAAGTGGCATTATCGCACTGTTTTAATTTAAAATGCATATTTAAAGTTTAAAAATTGCCACAGCCCTAAAGGCAACAAGCTGGAAATGCAAGTTGAGGTGAGCAGCCCCAGCAGCAAGGCTGTGCTTGGAGAGGAAGGAGACCTCGCGGTCACACTTCGGAGCCCGGCAGTGAAACTTCAACTGAAGGCAGTAAGGAACAGATAAGCAGAAGTCAGATAACGGATATTTTCCTCAGACATTCCTATTAAGGGGGCAGCGAGAGATCTATTTTTGTCTGCAAATAAGCAACCGAGACACTGAAATGCAGGTTTCTGCAGAATTTTGTGGTCATTGTTAAATCCCTTCATTGTAAGGTTCTGCAGGAAATCTCATTTTCATTAATCTTTAAAAAAAAGCTACCAGCAGCTATGATATGAGATTATCAGCTCCCTGATACTACAGGCATCCCGCTGAAATATCATTGCATGATGAATATAGAGCATAGCATGACACGGGGTACATGTCACAGAGGAAACGCTACTTTATGGTGAAATGAGGTTTCCTATTGTACGGACATTCACATAGCTATAACCTACTGACCTGCAATACAGCTAACAAGTCCTTTGGCCGGAATTTAACAGGAGGCACATGGAATCAGAATGAATGCAGGTCTTACAAGAGACGAATTCATTATATGACATAAGGCTATATACCGAACCTCTCTGGAAACGTGAGCTATAGAAGTCTCCAAGAGCTGGAAAATATCTCACAGCAGAGGAGGACCAAGAGGAGAGACCACTGAGAGTGGCATCAAGCTACCTGAGAAATGGCCTTCCCCCATGCTGCTTAGTCCCTTGCCAATGTCAGCTGGTGTAAGCTCTCGCCAGCTGTAACAGCATTGCTTCAGTACTGAATCCAACTTGTTTAAAACTAGCTTTTTAACTACCCTATCATTACCTTGCGTTTTAGAGAGTGGCTGTACCCTGATCAGAGTTACGGTTCAGTCTCATCCTTTCTTGCCTCGTCCCCACACATCCCCTGGTCCCAAACAATGTCTGGAGCAGCAGGGAGCTCCTTCAGCCCAGTACTTTGCAGCTTTGCCTCGCTCAGGTGGCTTTTCTTCATGCACACTAATGTAGGCTCTTGACATCTGTAAGAACAGAAGGAGCGCAGAGAGGACTTACCTCATTGCGCACCCAAAGGCAGAGAGCTTCTGCTCAAAGATGTGTTCTTGTTTCTGTGCCTTCCTACCCCCTCTCGCTACTGCCAGTTCAGTGATATTGCTCAAGTTTTCAAGCAAGGTTTGGTCTTCGTCTGTGTTAAGCCTCTCATCACTTGGCTAAACTTCCACTGGACATGGGCTTTGAAGAGCCATGAGGCAACGATGGGCAACCACTTCATTTGAATGCAAGAGCAGTTAAAGAGACATCTGCTGCTGCCAAGGGCTTGGGGACAATTGCCAAAATAGCTGTGTTTTAGTTTGACAAATGATGTAGATTGCCAAGAGGCCCAGACGCTGGGTTCTTTCAGAAATATGATCAGCAACAAGTTTCTTATGCATTGGAGGTTCATCAGTTATCAGGGTGGATAAGGTCATCACATTCATTTCCTGTGACTTTCTGTGCAGCACAGTCCCAGGGACTTCACTGGACTGCTCTCTTCAGGCCAGAGCATGTCATTTACAGAAATGATTCAGTCTCTGACAAAATTTCCCCAGTAAAAGAATATTCATTCCAACCTTCAGGAACTTGTTTCTCTTTTATCTTACTATGACTTATCCTATTGTTTTAAAAAAAAAAAAAAAAAAAAGGTGAACCATTTTTCTAGACAGAATTTGTACAACCTCAGCTTCCAGGCATAGTATGTGCTTCTGGTTTTGCCTTCAGCTTTAAAAACGCTTTGTCAAATTTTGGCTTTCCCTATAGATACCTGGAGATAAGTAGAGATAAGAGACCAAAGATACTTATTTTCTTTTCACCCCAGTCATACTTGTGGCTCCTCACTGAACTCCCCCCATCAGCATTGTGCTCCTATTTGGTTCTTAGATGAACACCTTTGCATGTGGCAGTGATAAAATGCATGTTGCTGGTTTGCACCTGACTTAGCAACCCAGATCAGCCTGTCACTGGCTTGTTCCCTTCCTTGCTTACTATTTTCCCACCCAGGTTCATCAGTCATCACTGTTACATCAACATTACATCAACTTATTAAAAAAGTTGATTAAAAAAAAAAAACAAACACCCCATTTCTTAAAAATGATGACACTCTTACAGTCTCTGCCAAACAGTGAGCTCTACTCTCTGTATAACAAGTGTTTGCAAAATTTATCCCCCTGTATACCTCTGCTGAGGGACTGGCAGGCTTCACACAGATTTTCATGGGTTCTGACAGTCGAGTTCTGCAGAAGAAGTGTTTGCAGCTTGCACGCACTCAACTGAGAAGTTTCATTTGAATTTGGAGGGGAAAATGAAAGATTTCTATTTTTGACAGATAATAAAATGGAAAAATGAGTGTTTGTCAGAACTGACATTTCTGCATTGAACTCCACCAGGTTGAAGGCAGTGCAAAATACAAATATTTTTTAACGGAAGTCTAAACTGTGCATTTGTTTCACAAACATCATCATTTAGTCTCAGAGTTGCTTTCTGTTGAGGGCATTGTAATTGCTTTTCAATTTGCTCTAATTCCATGCTGTGTTACAGTAATGTAGGCTATGCCACTAGAATAATTGCAGGATTCTCTTCATTTCAAAATAACCACACACACCTGAAGTTTGAAGTATAAACGTCTGCTTAAAGCAAAACATTACAAATTAAAAAGACGAAATATCAAGTGTGTGTTTACAGTTAGATACTGACTTTTTTCAAACAACTTTTAGTGACTCCTCTAACTCATTCACTAGCTCATTGACTCATGTCTTGCAGGCTGTGTCATTGTTATACTGATACTTTTTAATTTAAATCCAGCCTATTGAAGAACAAATGGGATGGAAAACCACATTGAGTTAGTCCTCTCTTGTTTGAGTTTTTCGCTGTTTTTACACAAAAATGGAAAACTTGGAATCTTCCTAAAAATAATTATTTACCATCCTAGCTGTGTCTTATCAAAGAGAACAAACTTACCCTCCTGGTCTTTACAGAGATTATATTATATCAAGCACACACACAAAGATGGATGAAAACAAACGAATTGCCTCCCAATTTTAGGAGGCTGTGTAGAACTACAGGATAGCAATATGAAAAGGGATGAGGCAACGTTTTCCTGTACTAGGAAATTACAAATAACAACGACAAAAACAGTTGTGCAGAAAAGCTTTGAAATGTGTTCAAAATAAAACAGCGAGACAATTGGATACTTTTTTTTCCCTAAAGTTGCAAACATTGTTTTAAAAGCATTGCAAACCAAGGCTTTTGTTCACTCTGTGTATACTTACAGACTAGAGTTTCTCTCCACTCTTCAGGTGTTGTTTACTTGGCTCATCATTTTGTGTACGCTCTAAGAACAAAAAGCAAAACACCTGATGTTTTAAAGAGTCATTGCCTTCCTTCCTTCTTTGAGCCCATGACGAAGCAACAACCACGAACCCCAGCTATGTGAGGGCAAGGCTGCCCCTAAGCACACAGCCTCAGGAAGATTTTGAGTTGCGTCACAGGATCCTCTAATTTGCAGCTATTTCTTAGCCATAGGAGGTCTTCAAAGCCTCCCGTTTCTGAACAATTACATTCTTCTACTGCCTAAAACCATCAAATCTACACTCAGATGTAAGCCCCACAGATCACAAAGACACTCGTTTAGAAAGGTTATTCCCCAGAGTAGAGGGGATGATTTGAAAGAG
>NW_009622653.1:29299-52950 GCF_000690535.1 Cariama cristata
TGTTTTGATAAAACAGGGTAGGACAGGAGCAAAATATGATCTATATTGTAACTGACTGTGGGTTTTCTGCCAAGATTGTAGCTCAGCATCTGGATCTCGGGACTCGGTGCTATTGCTATGGCTGTACAGTGCCAGCAAAATGAAACTAGGAGGTTTTTTATTAATAAAACATTAACCATGTCAGTATTGGAAGCCCATCAGCGGTGATGGCTGCTGTGTGGCGTGTGTGGTAAAAGATGTCTTACTGCAGGACAGCGAATCTCTGTGAGGAGTCTGTGCAAGGTCAGTTTTGCCCTCCTGCAGCCTTAACTCATTTCTGTCAGAACACAGGGCTATATTTGAGTATAATAGTTTCAAAAGCAACGGTATTAACAGTCAACATTTACATATAATCTTACATAAGAACATTTTAACTGACTACATCCTGTTGCTTCACATTTGGTTAAAAAAACACAAGGGACATACTGTTCTGTGGTACTTCACAACAGACTGGTACGTGATGGAGATTGTCTTCTTGCATTTTGCAATTTTAGCAGTGGCTAACAGCTAAAGAACTGTTCAGATAATACTAAAAAGCGATGAGAATAATAATTCTTACCTCTTGCTAGTACCTTTCTGCAGCTGATCTCAAAGCTCTGGTAAAAGGCATACATATCATTCTCCCCATGCTACAGCTACAAAGCTGAAACCTCTGTGGCAAAGCCAAATATAAAGTTAAGATGTCCTGTACCTTCTCAGGTTAGTCATGTTGTCTTGGCTTCTTGTAGGTCTTGTCCTAGAATAAATACATCCCAATTAATACAGGGAAGAAAGCCAAGATACCTTGAAGACCTGCAGGTAGCATCTGAATGTGGTTTTTCTTCTAAGTTATATAATATTATTGGTACATACAATAAGTTTTTTTTATATATATAAAATAAGTTAATACGTATGTTAATATGTATAATAGTGCTGATACATATTGTTGATACATACAATAATTACATAACAGATAATTTATGTAATATTGTTGATAAATAACAATGTTGTTTTCCCAAGGAGTCATCACAAATGGGGCTTTCCAGGCTGACTTCTTTCCATATGTTTGCATTCTGCAAATCTTCAATCCTTGCAGTGACTCAGGATTAAAACAAATATTGAAATACCAGAGTATGGTCTGGGACAGACATCCTCATTATCTTTGTTCATCTCTAAGCTGTAGTCAGTGTCAAGCTTTAGATAGGTATAGAAAGCTTAATACACATGACTGCAATTCATTTTCCCTGCTAAATTGATGCAATTTTGCCCAAGATTTAGCAACAACATGTATAATCTCTGGAGCATGTTTCTCTCACTGCAGTTCAAAGAATGGATTCCAGAGTGGTATGTTTGGATTTTCACCAGTAGTGCACTGAGCTGGTGGCAGAATGTGATTACTTGAGGACATCACACACCAGCTGAGTTTAAACACCGGTGCTAGAAATGCACATATTTTGAAAGTTCTGAGTAACTGCTGATGGTCTTAGCAATACCCCAAAAGCTAGAAGGAGTATGACAGTGGGTTTGCACAGCACCATCGTACCACTTGGATCAGACCTTCACCTAGTTCAAATTTGCATTATAGCAACGGTTTCACGGCCCAAGGCTGTTTAATAATAGTTGAGAGTCTGGCCCAGATACTTGTCCTGAGATCTCAGTAGCATCAAGGCTCCTTTACTCTGGATTGCATGAGAGGTCCTTGAGAAAAGAGAACTCTGTCCTTTATGCTCAGGCATAATACATGCTTTCGTGATTTTTCAGCTGTTTGAACTCAGAGATGTACTGAGAATAACCATGGCAACCCAGGTGGTTTGTTTTTCTACATTTATTGCATCAGGACTCAAGGATTTGGAGTGCTAATTTAGAAATGGACCATACAGGGTACGCAGGTGTGGTGCTTGGGTCTTCTGGAAAACTACTCCTCTCCTTCACTTATGTAGGTGACAGGAAGCAAAAAATAAGATCCACCCGAACACCTTAAATTCACTCTTAGTTAGTCAAGGGTAAAGCTGGAGTGAGACTCCTGAAAAAAACCACACTGATGCTGATAGCAGAGAATCAGGGCCCCAGAGGGGTCTCTAAACCTATGAGTGCTACGGGTGAGTTTTGAAATATTCCCCAAAGTGCAAGGCACAGTTACCTGAATAAATCAGCTTTGCTGGACAGTTGATCAGACTTCTGCCAGCCAGCAAACTCTATTAGAAGTAGCAAAGTATTCCTTAATTATATAATTTTCTTTTACATTGGAAGATCTAGACCCCGCTCCCTATTACACTCATGAAAGAATCAGGACTTGAATTATCAAAAAACTACTTCAATGCTGGTTTCTAGCCTTCTTTGTTCCTTGTATGTATTGAGATCCATCACGTAATTTCATCTATATTAATAAATACAATCCTGTTCATACCAGCCAAGGCATTGTCCCATAGTTGTGTAGCAGTCTTGCAGTATGCCATGAGCCTGATTCTCCTCTCTAGTATATTATTGTAATACTGTCCAGTTCCAGTTCCACCAGTGACACCTCTGATTGAGTCTGGTGGGACAGCAGATCAAGGCCCTGCTTTTTTTATTGTTGCTTTGATTTGTGCCTGAATGTAAAGCAGCCAACCACAACTATGGCATGAAGACATGTTCCTCTGAAACTGCCTTCCAAAATCCTGCAGCAGAGATATTGGGGGGCTGGTCAGATTAAACAAGATTCAGTTTCTTGACAACTCCTCTGATATAATCTATCTTTTCCCAAATTGGGGAAAATCCCATATTGCCATCTATGTTTGACTGCGAAAGGGATGAGTTTAGTAGACATATCTTTGGGCTGACAAACACCAAGTGTTGGTCACCTGTTCCCCAGGCCTTTTCTTAGGATGGGTCAGAGCAGTGTCCTCAAGCAAGGGCAGTGTTTTCTTCTAGGTAAAAGGATGAGATATAAGGAGACCATCGTCTGCTAAACCTCTGCTCCTTACACAAAGCCCAGGTCTGCTCAGGGTCCCTCCCAGTGCCAGCTACGGGCCTGGTCCTAGTATGTAAGACTGGGTGGACCAGCTATTAAGCTGTAATTGTGACAGGTTAATTGCAATTTATCATTAAGTAAAAGATCAGCTGCTAATGTGAATAGCTGAAAGGCAGTATATAGTTAGAGTGAGTAACTTTTAGCTACTACCAACAAAATCATATTTTTGACTCATATTTTTAATGCGTCTTACTATTTCAAGCACCTGAATAGAAAGATATTATCTACAAAAGGAAAAATGTTCGGTATCAATAACAGCCAAAAACATTTTGTAGATAATAGGTTACTTAAAATGTCTCTATCTGGGTTCTGAAGCAGTTGTGATTTGTGGCTGTCACCCAGGCAGTGCAAGGCTTCCTATGAGAGAGAAATACTGCCTGTGACACATCTGAAAGAACATTTTGGAAAAGTATAGGGAGGAAAATGTGACTTGCAATTCCTCATTTCGCACATCTTTGCACAGCAGAGATATAAATTCAAGCTCCTCTGAAAAGTGGAAATACATCTGGTAGCCTCCTCCTAGTTCCCTTTTCTAATTTAGGGGGGAAAAATACCCAATTTGCAAGTTACTATAGCTGGGTATTATTACTCAAAAGAAATATGCTTCAAAGTACCTGGGGCAGAGTGATGTGGAGAAAGTCTGTTTCCCCTTCAGTCTATCTCACTACCTTTCCCTCTATTGGAAGCACCAAAATTGCACCTTATTCCATGTTGAAGTGTAGCACGCCAATAAAACCGCCTCAGATTTCTATTCAGCTCTTACCATAATCCAGATCTTTCAACAGAGAAGTACTGCAAACAAAACAATACCTAAATCCACATCAAAATCTGCTGTACTTCTTCTTTAATAGTGTGGGGAGGGGAGGGATCACAAATGTAGAAAACAACTGTTCTAACACCAAGAATTTGCCCAACTTTCCCCATACCTACTTGTGCTTTCTACTGGCACTCTGCTTTGCCCTCGGTGTTTGTCACTGAGGACGGGAGGAGCAACCAGAACCGCGTACAAAAGATATCTGTGCAGCTTCCAGTCTAAATGGACCTTTTTGAGAAGGTGTCCTACTTATTTTTACCAAGTGCACATTGCCAGCAGTCTATCACCACCTTTAATACTATCTTGTTCTGCAGGATTTGACTAGTTCACATCTGTCGCACGCCAGTAGGTTTTCAGGAGATACGCCTTTCATCAGGAATCCAGCACAGCAATTCACTCGTTCTTGGAGCTTGTTCTCACCAGGATAAAAAAATGGGAGGAGGGAGCTGATTGACAAGAAGATGCATTATTTCTGCCATAAGGATGACATTAGACTGCAGAGAGTGAAATCATAGATGCGGTACAATGCAGATCCTATAGGCATATATGCCTTTCTGAGAAGAAAAAGCCCTTCCCTTCACCTGAAAAGGCAGTGCTCATCCAAAAATTTGTTTGAACTCCGTACTAGCCTCTCACTAATCGCCTGCTGAGGCAGGCAGCATGTTGTAAGGAAAAAAAATTTTTTTTAGAAAGATTACAGCACAAGTCTATTGCTACTCTCTCGAAATGTTAACTGCAATTGCTAATACTGTTTTATTCTCAGATTGTTAATTTCATTTGATTTGTGACTGCAGAGGTAATACAAACTCTATCATCAGATGCATGCAAAAAATCCTTTTACTAATGATCGCTTTTGTGCTGGATATACACATATAGATATTAATGAAATTTGGTATTCTAAAATGTGTTGTCTGTGTTGGCAGAGGAACAAACCCCCCTGCATTAGTCTAAGAGCGTCTGCCTAGGAGCAGTACAGAAAGCAAAGCTTAGTACCAGTACTGCCAGATCCATAATGAAGATGCTTTCCTACCTCAGCACAAGCACAATGAAATACATGACTTTGCTACTACAGTTGGGCTAGACAGGAATTCAGGGTTCCTCCTATCTCTTTCAGAAATGAGGAATTTACTGCAAGGGAATTGTTCCATCCTGCATTCACAAAGTACGCTGATTCGCAAGAGCTTTTCCTGATCAGCACAGCTAAAGATTGCATCGTGGAATGAGGCGCTGTACACATGCAAGGGCTCTGTTACATCCAGTTGTTTGGGCTGAAATGGTTCATCTTGCTGTTAAACCTGGAGGTTTCTGTTCTGAGCTAATAAGCATTTGTGTTAAATTAAGATCTTTAGTGCATTTGCCAAAGTGGGAAGCTAATTGTGTTAGGGATAAGCTCATTACTGATACATTTTTAAAGACTTTTGCCTATTTGAAGTTCAGCTGAAACATTTAAGGATGCAGCTAGAGAGTCCAGCCAGGAGCAGCTGTAAAAACACCTACGGTAAGGGCTGCTGTTCTGGGCTGTGGGAAGAGGACCCACCCTTTGTCGCACCGTCCTCCTAACAAGTTTTCTCTTAGCCTCTCCCCCCATTTCATTGACACAGGACTCCCCAGAAAATCTTGGGCCATGCTGCTTGTGGCCATAATGCTGTTTTGCCAGTCCAAATCTGCTTATTTGGTTTTGGGGAGCCCTGTGCTGTGGTGTTGCACAGGACACCATGCCACTAAGCCCCTATTCTTGGTTGGTCTTTAGACTTCTCTGAAGAAAATATAATTGAAAACAATAAACTATCAATTGACTTCCCTGCCTAACTTCCTTCTTACCATTCATCCAGGTTATTTGATGTTCTGTACATCCTTCTGATCACTGGAAAGTGTAAGTACCTAATATATTACATGATTATTCACTATAGCTCTTATGAGCTCTTCTTAGCTGAAGACAGACTGACAGAACATTCCCATATATTACGAGCCCTACATGACAGATGTACAGAAAAAAAAAAAAAAAATAGTAAAATCCACCTGGAGCCAGTGGAGCATGGTGGAGAGAAGCCCCAAATAGCATCAACGTAAGTTGGTACAACAGTGCATGGTGCAGGAGATAGCGTGCGCGGACACGAGCTCGGATCCCAAAGCAGAAGAGCCACAGTAGGGCAGTGACATGCCCTTTAGCTTCTCAATAGGATTTATTAGACTGACCGTAGCAACATGCCTCTTCAGCTCAGTTGCTTCTGGTTCTCAAGTTAGCACATTAAGCACTAATTCGAATACATCTTCACAGAAAAGATATCCCAAAATAGCTTTCCTGTTGATATCAGTGATGCTAAGAATTTGGGGATATTAAGAAAATAAAGCACACGGTTAATGTGTTTAATTGTGCTACTGAAGAGGAAATGAGAAGCATCAACTCACTGAGGAGAGATTCCCATTGCTAGCTTTCTTTTCTCTCTGCACCATCAAGTCAGGTTCATCACTGAAAGTGACTCAATTATTTCTACAGCCCTGATGGTGACAGATCTTACCATTTACTGCTAAGTACCATTAGCACAAGGAAAAGGGCAGATAAAGCAATGCCCACTGAGTATCCACTCCAGATTTTCCTTATGCCTTTTACTTTGGCTAAAACTCTGTTCAGTGAGCTGACAATAAAATAATGAATTCTGTATCAAAAGCTATCTCCACTTAATTTTCAGATTCAGTTTCCCCTAGAGAAGTTACTGGGCATCTGAGCTCATTCCGTTCCCACACCTAAGATTATCCTCACATGAACTTAATTTCAGCTATGTACCAGAGATCTCTTCTAGGTTAGGAAGAAGTCGATTAATTTGGTGAGAGGTTCCAGCACTATATTTGATGATGCTTTTTTTGAAGTATTTTTTTCCTGAACTTTTTTGTTTCAGATTCAGAACGAGCCTGCACGTGTTGTTTTAGGGGTAAAAGGGTAGAATTCATGCAGGCTTTCTGTATGGCATTGGCAAAAGAAGATACGCATGTTACCATGTGAGTCTGAGGTATGTGTGCAATTCAGAACGCAACGCTATGCAGCAATACCTAAACTAGCTTTAAATAGGTAGTTGGTGATAAATCTGTGTTGGTGTGACACTCTCTCTAGTCAAATTTATCCCAGTTTTCCAGGCTTAGAGGCTGTAGTATTTTCAGCACTTCAGTTAGCTCCTCCAGAGCTGGTTTTTGTACCTCTGCATGACACCACAGAAAGCCATGTGCACATCCCAGTTTGTGTCTGTTGTGGCTGTTGAATCATAAAAACATCCAGGTCGGCAGGGACCTCCGGAGATTTTACGGTGAACCCCCCTGTTGAAAGCAGGGCCTCAGACTGGGTTAGCCAGGGTCCCATCGAACTAAGCCTTGAATATTTCCAGCAAGCGACATCCTGCCACTCTGAATTTTTTAGTGTCTGTCTTGGACCAGGAAGACCAAACCTGGACAGAACATCCCAGGTGTGGCCTAACGATTGCGAAGTGGAGTGGAATAATCCTAGGTGCAGGATTTAACAATTATCTTCGTTAAATCTCATGCAATTCCTCTTGGCCCAATCTTCCAGCCTGTCACAGTCTCTCTGATGCCTTTTCCTTTTAGCATCTCTCTCCTCCCAATTTGTTGTCATCTGCAAACTTGCTGAGGGTGCATGCAATCCTGTCCTCCCAATTTTTTATAAAGCTACTGAACAGTATCAGGCCCAGTATTGACCCCCAAGGAACTCCACCTGTGACTAGCTGCTGGTTCAACTCTGAGCCATTAGCCACCACCCTTTCAGCTCAGCATTTTAGCCAGCTCTCCACCTATCTTGCAGTCCATCTGTCCAGTTTGTGTCTTGCCAGCTTGTCAATAGGTTATTGAGGTGACCATGTCGAACGCTTTGCTAAAATCGAGGTAGGTGATGTTCATGACTCTCTCCTCATCCGCTGAGCAAATTGTTTCATCACGGAAGGCAGCACAGAATAGCAAATAAAGTCATTGCAATGCTCTTTGTAAGATGACAAGTCCTTTTCTCCTAAATGAGCCAATAACAGGATCACCCAGCAAAGCCAGAGAGTCCAAACAGAACACCACTGTGGAGTTACCCGAGTAATATACACACACATCCCAATCTGCATTTGGTGACACAGGTCATTTTTGCTGGTGTAGCTTCTGATCACTTTTGTCTGTCCTCCAGCCACAGCTCTATCTTGTCTGATTGATCTGTATTATTCAGTTCATGTTTTTCTTTTCCCTGACCGCTGAGAAAGACACTCAGCTGCTCTTTCTGGCTGACAAAGCAAAGCTCTGCAGCATCGATAAAATGAAAAAATCTATCACCCAGGATTCCTTTGCTGCCTTCCTAATGGCCTCCTGTACTCGCTGAGCAACAGGAGAATAGGGATGTAAAATTCAGTACTGGAGCAGATATACCAGTGACTAAGCCAGCCGTCCAAAGCCTCTCAAGAAGCAGACACTAAACCACTCACCAGCCATCCTTGCTGAGCTGTGCAAGTGTCTGAGAGCATCAGGGAAGGTGTCTGAAAGCACCAAAGTGAAGGCAGAGCTGGCAGCCCCCTGACTATCAGGGGAACTTGTGATCCTCGGCACCTGAGGTGATTTTGAAAACTTTATTCATCATGAAAGAGTATCAAAGCCTATGAGAAGGCTAGTAGAAGCACTATGGAAATTTCCTTCTTATTCCTTGTTTAAAGACTGATTGCCAAAACCAGTAACACCACTCTTGTGGTTTTGGTTTACATTTTCTTTTACTAAACTAATTTTCAGAAAGGATTACGAAAGTGTGGATACTATTGTAGAAGGAGCCCAGGTGCCCTTCCTGCAATGCTGACTCCCCAAAGACTCTTTTAACTACCTTCCACTTTGCTTCCACAGATTTCACAAAATCTGACATTCACAACTGCTGCAGTGCACTGAAAACCCGAAGCACTTTTAACTTACACCCTATAATATTTCCTCCCAGCTTTGCTTTAAGCTTACCTCCCACCAGAAACTGTTAAGCTCCATCCAGATCTGCATCCTTCTCATTTAATATTTCCCTCCTCCTCTCCCAGGTGAGGGGTTAATACTCCCTTCTGCCTCCAGTACCTCTGCCGAGTACCTTTGCGGCACTTACCCGCGGACTCTCCAGCAGCACAGCAGGAGACTCGCCTCGCTCCGTACAACTCCCCAAGTTTGCAGAGAAGTGCTGTTGAGGAACTGCAACTGCAACCCAGCTCCGTCTGCTTCCTGAAATGTCGCCCGTTGCCCATAAATCGTGAACAGCTGTCAAATGTGATTGGATCAGCTGTTATCAACTCACGGATCAAGTCTATCGATGTTGATGTGTTTGGGGTTTTTGTTTATTCTTGTTCTGTTCAATATATACTAAATATTTCCAGTTATTGCAAAACGTATCTGCTGGTAGGCAGTTATAGGTGCAAGAAAGAAAGAGGACTAATCGGACTGAAAGTGAAAAAGCACATATGGGAGTATGCATTTATAGTCACGTATGTGGATCTATAGATACAGGTATTTCTCTCCTCCGGTACCAAGACCACTCAGCCTCTCAGCAGCATTTGCTCAGTTGCTCAGAGAGCACCTGAGAGGTGAATATATTGACCTGAGAGCCCTTGTCGGAGCTTTCCTCATGATGCACTGGTAAAATACGTGTAGTAATCCTGAAGCAGGGCAGCCTGTAAGGCTAAATGCTTTCCGGTACTCCTGAAATGCGTCTGTCTCATAATCAAACAGTAGTCTTCCAAAGAGATGAGAGTACCTGCTCTGCATGTGCTTTTTGTACACTACAGTCTTTTTATAAATGAAAAGTATTGACTCAGTCTTTTTATAAATGAAGAGGATAAAGCATGTGAAAAGAAGAAAGTTTTGGCAGGGATTTGCTATGAGATTATCCTGATCCTCTTCTTTGTACACTGTTGGCTATATTCTTAATTGTATCCAATTTATAGATCTGCTACCAGAAATCTGGCAGAGCAGCAGAGGTACTATTCCTTCACCCCCTTTAATTTCAAAATGTTGTTCTTTATCAGTGGTGCAGCAGAACAGCTGCAAAACCTGGCCATGCAAGAAGTAGCAGGACAAACCCATTTCTCTTCAAAAATTTGAAGATACATTCCCAGGAGTTTCAGTATGCATAATAAAAGTGTTCAAAATAATGATGTTCTTTTTCTTCCAAATTAAGGGGATATGCTTGGGGACTTTTAAATCCAAAAGCTCATTAAATGTTCTGCTCTATCCTTATGTTAAGATTCTACAAGATAAAAAGCAATAGATGGAGAAAATATACTACTACTCCTCGCAATGCCTAACTGCTCTTTTTAGGGTCTAATAAGGAAACTATTGCTCCAATTACTGGTTGAGCTTAGAAAATATTCTTGAAAGATTTTAGTGATCTGCAGTTTACAACTCACAACCAGTTCAATATAAGAAAGACATAGTAATACCCTTCATCAAATAAAAAGTACAGCGATATTTTCCACTACACCCAAATACAAAAATCAAAAACAGTGTTGAATTTGTCTCAGCTGTGTAATAGCCTACTAGTCCTATATTACATGCTGTGAAGGTAAGGCACAGAAGAGCTCAGACGATTTCTTCAAAGTCACTTAGCAAGTCTGCTACTGAATCAGAATTAGACTACTTTTCTCCTAAAGTTGTGTCTTATGTTTTAACCTGTAGACTGAACTTTGCCTTTCAGTAACAGTAAGGCAGGCTTCCTGAGCTAAACTTTTCACATTAACCTGTAAAATTCAGTAACCTCACTGTTGCCTCAAGCCAAAAGTGCCTGTAATTTTTTAAGGACTTACATGAAGCATTAAATGTCTCTGAGAGTTTGCTTCTTAGAGAAGTAAAGTTTGCACTTTCGCTGGGAATGTAGCTTTATCCATGGCTCTTAAAGACTAATCGACTTGCAGAGTCCTAGGGTAATACAGGATATGGACTTCTGGAGGTCATCCGGTGTAATCCATCACTCAAAGCAGGGCCAACTTATGTCAGGTTGCTCAGTGTCTTGTTCAGTGGAGTGTGACTACCACCAAGAATGGAGTTCCCATCGTCTATAGGTCCTTGTTCCCACGTTTGACCACTCTCATAGTGAAAATATTTTTTTTCTGACATCTAACTGGAATTTCTCATGCTACAGCTTATATCCATTGCCTCTTGTCCTATAGCTATGTACCTCTGAGAAGCATCCATCTCCATCTTTTCCTGCTTCCTCTCATGAGGTAGTTGGAGAGACCAATAAAATCTGACTGTGCTTTTGGTGATGCAGCCCAGGATGTGGTTGGCCTTCTTGGCTGCCAGGCCTCATGCTCAACTTCTCTACCAGGTACTCCCGATCCTTTTCTGCAAACTTGTTTTCTAGAGAGGCAGTGCCCAGCCCATGCTGTTTCATGGGCTTATTCTCTCCCAGGTGCAGGGCTTTCCATTTGCCTTTGCTGACTCTCATGAGGTTCTTGTCAACCTATTTTTCCAGCTTGTCCAGGTACCCCTGAGTGGTCTTGATCCCTGCCCTTGAGTGTACCAGCCACCTGCCCTAATTTGGCATCGTCCTCGAACTGGATGAGGGTGTACTCTGTCCCAGGTGGTTAATACAGACGTTAAACAGTATTGACTATCAGATGAGAAAGACTGCTAGTGCTGGTCACCGGTTAAAGTTCATACAGAAACACAGAATTATAGAATCGATTTGGTTGGAAGAGACCTCTGGGATCATCGAGTCCAGCCTTTGCCCTAACACCCCCATGTCAACTAGACCATGGCACCAAGTGCCACATCCAGTCTTTTCTTAAACACCTCCAGGGATGGTGACTCCACCACCTCCCTGGGCAGCCTGTTCCAATGCATAACGACCCTTTCTGTGAAGAAATGCCTGCTTATTTCTAGACTGAACTTCCCCTGGCACATTTTCAGACTATGCCCTCTTGTCCTGTCACTGGTTTCTTGGGAGAAGAGACTGACCCCCGCCTTGCTACCCCCTCCTTTCAGGCGGTTGTAGAGAGCAATCAGGTCTCCCCTCAGCCTCCTCAGGTCCCCCCTCAGCCCCCTCTTCTCCAGACCAAACCCCCCCAGCTCCCTCAGCCGCTCCCCATCAGACTTGTGCTCCAGACCCTTCACCACCTTCGTTGCCCTTCTCTGGACTCGCTCCAGCCCCTCAAGGGCTTCCTTGTAGTGAGGGGCCTAAAACTGAACACAGGATTTAAGGTGCGGCCTCACCAGTGCCGAGTACAGGGGGATCCCAACCCCTTGGGCCTAGTTAGCCAGCCAGTTTTCCACTCAACTTACTGTCATACATCCAAGCCATATCTTACCAATTTTTCTATAAAGATACCAGAGAAAATTGTGTCAAAGGCCTTGCTAAAGTCAAAGCACACAACGCCCACTTCCCCCCCGCCTCCATCCACAGAGCCAGGCATAACATCATAGTAGGCAACCAGGCCGGTCAGGAAGGATTTGCCCTCAATCTTTCCTGACTGTTCCCAATCCCCTCATCTTTTATGAGCCTGGATACTATTTCCAGATGGATTTGCCCCATAAACAATTGCCACAGCCTTCCAAAGATGATAGAGCATATCCCTGTAGCAGTAACGGCGATTCTCAGCAGCCCTGGATGAACATCAGGTCCCGCGGACTGGGCCCGATGGGGCGGGGCCTGTGGCCAGCCAATGGCGTTGGTGGCCACTGGGGAGGGTGTAGACATCAGGCATGGAACCCCGCCGCCACGCCCATTGTTGCATCGCAAGGGGTGGTAACCCTGCTGCAACATCTCCCGAGGCTGGATCTCTGCAGACACAGACACGTCCACGCGTCTGCCAGGCTAAAGCGTCCCTCAGGTAGGCAGTAAAAAATACAGCAGTAAGCCAATAGCTGTTGCTCATCTGCTTGATTTTGGGAGTAATTTGTCCTCATGGCTTGGCCATGCCCATCAATATATCACACCAGAGGCCTGAAAGCCTGCCTTCTTAACATATACAAGAGAAAATGGCCTGATCCGTACTATTACTCCCAGAGAAAAGCAGAGAAACTGTATAAAGTTTCCCATTAACTATAGAACTATGGAGAGAGAGAAAAAAGTGTAAGCAAATATGTAGTCAATACGGCATTTAACTTTCATGGTTTTTCTCTTTTATTTGCTGCCTAGTTCTTTTTTCTTGTGTGCAAATAGAGTCTTACAAGATAGCAAGGTGAGGATTAAGGATAAAGGGTAGCAATGGAGCAAAATGGGACAGGGAAAGGGTGTGAGTGCAGGTATGAAGACAAGGCTATTGTCACCAGAAGAACAGACCCCATCTCCCAATCACCCATCTGTCCATTCTCTTTCCTGCTCCTCCCCAATCTTTTCCTTACTCTTTCAGATGAGAAATATTTGACTATTTTCAGCTTGACAGCAGCGATCATTGAAGGGTCAAAAGCATAGGAAAATGATAAAGCACTCTCCCAATTCCTAGATGGCTGGAGAAAGTCATTGTAACCAGAACAACATCAAAGCTTGGCCGTTGCCACTTGAGTTATCATGGCCTTTCTCTAGCATTCAGAAACTACATATTAATGGACCAGAAGTTCAACCAAATATCTGTTCTGTGTGCTACAGCACACTGTAGGCTGCAAAACCCTTTCAACTTCCAATAATAAATGCCTGATGTATTGTGAAGAAGAAAATACTAGCAGCATCAACGTGCTGCTGGACACAAATGGCTTGAGCCAGTGGGTCTTCTAGCCACGTGTTGTTTCCTACCCTGCGCAGCACGACATCTCCGTGAGGAATACAGTGGCATCTGATGAAAATGGGCATTGTAAACATATATATCCTTGGTGTGTTGCTGAGAGCAGATCAGAGGACATCTCTTCATTGCTTCTGAGTATCTCTTTGAGCAATGAAGAGGATGATAGTGGATAAGCCTTTGAGAGACAGAAACAGAAATTGCCCGTTGCGACTTTTACCATTCCAGGAATGCTATGCAAGTGAGTGAGTGATGCAGCACAGTCTAGATTGAGGGAGGCTGTAAGGAGATTGAAGAGTCTAAGTATCAAGATGTCACCCCAGCTTACAAGAAGTAATTTTCAATAATTTGTACAAATTTTCACCATGTTCATAGACCTGATGAGAAGTATTCAGTAAACATGGTAGATGCTTGTTTGCATTGAGTTTTCACTATTTTCTTAAATGTTTTTCCCTTGGAATCAAAGTTTAGTGAAACGGTGATAACTATTAAGGTCTCTGGATCATGTGTAGAGTATTTGAACATTGAAAATATTATCGAACTTCTTCAGAAAAGCCAATTAATTGCCACCTTAGAGGAAAAAGTAAATAATTTCTGCTAGAATAGAGCACAGTTGATTTTAGCCAACCTTTACTAGCCAGAAGAGGCATGGATCTGTTTTACAAATCTCTCTTGCATCTTCCACAAGACAGAAGAGCAGCAGGCAGTGGTTAAAAGCAGCTGCTGAAGCCTTGAGTTATCCACCTTGGCGATGAATTCTCTAGAGGATTTATCTTTCCTGCAGTGCAGGATGACAAGTTTTTTGCTGCCATGTCTGAAGAACAAAGTTGGTTGGTTGTGCTGTGCAATGCTGTGCAGAGAATGAAATAGAAAGGATCATTTGCTTCTGCTATTGTGGTGGTCATGTTTGGGAACAAGTTTTCTTATGGGCAGACAGAACTGGTTTGGAGGTAATGACGATCTGTATTCTGCCATTTGGGTTTTTCAATGCAGTTTATCAGTGAAATGTGGTCAAAGTCTTTGGTCTGCAAGGAGAGGGAAGCAGCTTAGACACAAGAAAAGTAGATTAGATACTAGAAGCAGTGAAACCGCTCAGACCAAGAGAGAGGTCCTGAAATTTTACAGCATGTCAGCTCCTTTGCTGCAAAAGTGTGTGACTTACTTTTGCAAAGTAAACTGGAAACGCAAGGAACTCCAAACCTTTCTGTGTTGGAGTCACCTTTTGTCTGTCTCCTCTCCTGGAACAAGCACAGAATTCTTGGTCTGCTGGGAGGGTTCCCAGACTTAAGCAATGGGCCATGCCTCTGGGAACTGTCTGAAGTGAAAAGCTAATCCAAGTAAGGCATAAAAATATCCCTATTTTTATCCTAGTTCAGATGCTGGCATGTGGTTGTCATGGTTGCCAAATCTAGCTTTAAAAAAAAAAAAAATACAGGAAAATCAAGTCTTTCCAACCACATGGAAGAAAAGCTGAAGTACTTTAAGCACTGTGTCTGCAAAAGACAAGATGTAGACATCCACTATCTGAGCATTCATGGCAGACATCCTTCTCTCAGCAAACAGACTTGGAAATAACAGAGGATTTTAAAAAAATACCATTGAATAAACAATGAAATTGTGCTTTGAAAACTCATGATGGATGCAGAGCAGAGATGAAATCAGATCGGGTTTTTTACCCATATACAAGGAAGAAATCTCTGGATAAATGATATATAAATGACCATTCAGCTGCCCAAATAGGGCAGGCATCTGTACCACCAAACAATCAAAACCCTTGCCTTGTTCCAGTGAGGCTCTCTGCATCTAGTGACCACAAGGTTTCACCTTCCTCTGGAGGACGGGAGAGCTGATTTGTGAGCAACTGCAAGTGGTAGCCCAATACTTTCACAGGAGGAAGTACATGGTCTGTCAAAAGCCAGTGATGTCTCAAAGAAAGAAGACAGCCATAACGTGTAAAGGAGCACAAGCAGAAAAAAAAGAAATTAGAAGTAAAGGCATGAAGTCAGGAATATGACACCACTGAGACTGCAAAATCAGGCACTCAAAAGTCAGGGAATGGGGAAATTTGAACAGAACAAAACCAACTCTCTCTGTCTAGGTTTTTCTCAGAGCCAGCTTCCTCCGTCTGGGAGACAGCATTTCCAATTTCCTAAATACTGGGAGGATGGAGACGGGGAGAGGGCTGGCACTACAGCCACCACAAGCTGCTAGAGTTAACCAGGTCTCTCTGGGATGCTCAACCTGAAGACTGTGCCTCCCTTATTTGCTTCAGTCACACTGGTTTAGTGATATTTCTAGGAGATCTGACGAATGGGAAGACCAGGCTGATACTTTCTGTTGAGTCAGCTGAACACTGCACCTAGACATATTTCATTTGAGATACAGCTGCTAAAATTGAAATTGTTATGGATGTGCTTGGGGGCTGGCGCTCAGCGTGAGAGCCCCATAGTGCTGGCTGCATTTCACACATTGCTGAGAGATGATCGCTGCCTGACTGAGCTGGCAGTTAAGGTAAAGCTTCTTCAAGGAAGAAGGTCTAGCTGTTTTAAATTGAGTCAAGTCAACACCCTCCTAATTACCCAGGCCTCTTGTCTCACCTCCTACACCATTACTGTTTCAGTCAGTGGTCCTCTGTACTACCCTGCCTATGGGAAAAGAGTCTTAAGGCTTCACTTCCACTCTCTCTATAGTCAGGACATGGCTTCTTCCTGGATGCCATTCCCATCTCTACATCTTCTCAGAAGTGGATGTAAAGCCAAAAGTATCTAATCTTAGGTACCTATTTTTTTTTCTCCCTATCCTTTTATATACATGTATTCACACACACACATGTGCATACACAAACACGGCAATGTCTTGGTTTAGACAGACTTGTTTCATAGTCCATATCTGAGCATAGTTGGATATAGGCTTTAGATGTCTGAACTAAAAATAAACACTCCCTGCTAACATGTCACTCATGTACACAACGAAAACTGTGTACTAATTATCATAACAGTCAGCTTTCTAGTTCCCATTTTGCAGTGACAGCAGTGGACTTCCAAAGAAGATGTCAGCGTGCCACACTAACCCCTCCTTAGAGGCTGACATGGAGAAGAACATCTCTAAAATGCAAAGAGGCACAAAACCAAACCACATGATGAATCTAAAACAACAACAGCAACAGCAGCAAAATCATTCTTCTGTTTAAAATTAAACTGAGAAACTCACTTGGGGAGGAGTGGAAATGACACCAGCTCCAGCTGGCCAGACATGGACTGCAGCAGTAATTTGGTCCAGGTTACTGACTCCCGTACATTAATTAGCATGTAACACCACATCTACCTTTAGCATCTGTAGTTCCTCAGAGACGGTCTCTGAAAAACGACAGCCTAGCTGGGCTGCTCACCGCAGACCTCAGCAATAGCATGCCAAACAAAGATGTCATGAGCTAGTAGTTTGCTGGATAAACCACTCCAACCGCAGCTGTGTCACAGGTTTTGTCCAACACGATTGTCACACAATTTTTGTTGAAAATGTTGAAAGTTTTGACATTGTAGTCTTCTCCTATAGAAGCACGCGCTTTAATCGATAAACTCATCAGTTTGTTTAGGTTAGGATGTCTCTGTGGTTAGTCTAAGTACAGTTGTACAGCTGTATAAGGTATCATTTGCTGGTTAGCAAGAGCTCTGAGGTGGTTTGTTTCATGAGCCTGCCTGTGGCCTCTGCCTGTGTGAGAATATATCTGCCTTCACAACTACGCATCGCTTCTAATCGCTGTCTTCAGCTCTATCTGCATAACCTTGCAGATAGCATCCCGGCTTTCCCGCTGTTCCCTGCACGGGTAATCCTTCTGTCACTCAGATGTACTTTTTGGTGGGCCTACTGTGGGGCATACTAGAAATCTCAGCACTCAGGTGATGTCAAAAAATACTTAGTTTTCAGATTCCACTGAGACTGCCTCAAGGGAGGAGAAAAACTGCCTGTATGGCTTTTAATATCTAGTCATATATAGTCCATTTGTTCATTAAAGCATTTGACGGGTTGTCACTGAAGTGCTGGCACGCTGCATTGCCTGGTTGGTAGGAGTTAGCAAGGAGCAAGCCAACACATTTTTAGTCTTTGCTGTGTTACTACTGAACGTTGATAGCTTTTTCAAGGCCCTATCTGCATTTGTTTTTCCTTTTAAGTAGAGAAAGCCCACGGCACGTATTTGTTAGCTGGAGGTTGTAATTGAGTAGATTAACGATTTGATTGGCATGATAGAAGGCTCAATTTTAAAAGCACACAATTAACTTTAAGCACTAATATTCCCATTCAAGTCAGTCATTATTCCTTTGCTTAAGTGCTTTGTTGAACCGGGTTCTGAATATGAAGCAGCCCCATGTTACAAAATTAATTGCCTCTCTGCCCCAGGAGCTTAGCTGCTTCGCTGACAGAACCAACACAGGGAAATTATATACACCGTTAATATCACCGCTGACGTGAGAACGACCATCACGAGAAAGAGATTTGAAAGCAAAACTGAAAAAAAAAGTAATAATAATAAAAAAAAATCAACGAGCCTTACATCTTGCTGAGGTGCATGGTCGGTTCAGGTCTGGCGAGCTGCCAAAGGATGCGACTCCTGAGGGTAAAAATCCTTCATCGGAGGGAACGGGGTCCGGGAGCCCTCGGACGTGGTGGGTCCGAGGGGAGGGTGTGAGGAGTCCCCCCCCTCGGCACCGCTCGGCTCCTCGGGGCCGTGCTGACGTTACCAGGAAGGCGGCAGGAGCCGCCGAGCCCAACCGCCGTTCCTCGCCCCGGCGCACCCGGCTGGCCCTCACCTTGCAGGCCGCTCTGCCGCGCTTATGGTGGGAAATTCAACCCAACCTGCGGCTGTCAAAGGCCCGTCAGGGTCGCAGAGCTCTTTTGGTGGGAGCTTCTTGGAGAAAGACGAAGGCGAGATGCTGAGTAGTGTCTGTTAACTAGGAAATTATTATTTTATGCCACCTCACTGTACCCGAGGGCCTCGGGGGTTGGATGTGGTGGATATATCTGTAACTCTGGAAAAGAGTTCTTCATCTTCTGCAGCCAGGGAGCGTGGCCCTCTGACCTTAGCTTTTACTTTCTACACCAGGTTTTTCTTAATTTCCTTCTTATTTCGCTGCGTTTTGTTTCTGGTTTGGGGAAAGGGTCCACCTTTCTGGGGGGTGTGTAAATAAGTCTGGCTGGCAGGGATCCACCTTTCTGAGGGACATGTAAATAAGTCTGGCTGGCAGGATGGTGTGAAGGTGTAGAAGAAACTTCTGGGGTTTTTTGTGAGTTCTTGCCGGATTTATCTCTCTGCTTGCTTGGTTCGCAGTGGTGAATTTTGGTGAAAGACTACGCAGGGACAATGCAAGCATGGCTCAGGGCCCTCTGGCCCTCCACTCCTTCCCCTCCACAGTGCAAGTATTTACAGGGTGATACAGAAGACAAATTTTTGTAAAAATCTAAGGTCGTTTCTCAGCCTGGATGGCCAGTTTGAGGAGACTCAAGATGCATAAAATGGCTTAAATAATGCAGCTTGTAGAGGGAGGAGAGGGTGCGGGATGTTGTCCTCCCTAGGAGAAAAGTGTGAGTGTCTGGATTAGCTGGGATTATCCTGCATTTTAGAGATGCTATCTAAGAGTATAGCGTGGTGTGAATCCTCCTCCATCTTTGTTCTCATGTGCCTTATTCAGTGAAAATTTGTTATATGGCAGAGTTTTCACACTGCCGGACTGCGATGCCTGCATTCCCTGTGACACCTCGCCTACACCCCCACCCCTTGCCTCTCACCCCGTAGATTCTCTTGTTCGTTTGGAGCGAGCCGAGGGATTTTGGTGCTGTGCCCATCTGTGCGGCCACCAGCCCTGCCCGTAGGGGGGACTGCAGGCAGCATCCACGGCAGCAGCCAGGCAGTTGCAGCGCTCAGAAGGGCAGCTGCCCCAAATCTGTCCCTCAATTTATATCTGTCATCCTTGCCATGGATGCCAGAGAAAGAGCTCAATCCCTTCGCCGTATAAATAGTCCGTCAGAGACATCCATGGGAAACACCTCCAAAAGCTCCTTTCCTGCAGACTATTTTGTCCTTGAAAGCCTGTGCAGAATTTCAGCAGAGCTTTTTGTGCTTGGCATCAAGAAAAAAAAAATCAAAATAGTGTCACAGCCTTACCCAGTACTTCCTTCTGGTGAGCAGGGGCTGAGCGAGCTGGTGCAGCCCGCTCCCTTGCAGCATCCCTCAGCATCCACATAGTCCTGTGCCTGTGGGAATCTTCCAGTCAAAGCCTGGATGGGGACTGCTTTTTGGCCAAGTCCCTTATACCCTGTATGATGGCCTCGAGCCTATTTGTGCCCAGATGCCCTGCCTAAAAAGGGAAATAGGGATAAAGTCATCAGTGACAGTACTAAAATTAAAATTAGGCTTACCATGGCTTTAAGAAAAAAAAAAGAGCCAAGGGCTTTTGTATTTGCTTTTTTCAGTTTTTTGGCAGTCACTGCTATGAAACAAATTGTATTGCTCTGTTAGAGCTTGGTATGAGGATTGGTTTTCTACCAGCCTGTCTCAAAATCTGAAAAAATCTGATATTACAAACAGATAAGAGACAACCCACTGTGAGGTCTGTCAGACATGAAGAATTTGGGAGAGCAAATTATATAGTCCACCTGAGCATCTCATTTCAGCTCTGCAGGAGATGGGACATGACACAGTGTCTAGTGTGAAACAACAGATTTTTCTGTGCAATGTTTTTGTAGGAAGATACCATTTTCAGATGTGACCTTACCTACAGTGTGAAGTCAGATCTCAGCAAGATGGGCTCCAAACTTCTTGATGAAAACAAGCAGCACCTCAGTGAAAATAGACATTTCAAGAGGTCAGTGCAGTCAAAGCAGACTCCCTCGATATTATATCTTCTAGAATAAGTAGAAAGCAAAGAACTTTTAGAGTATTTAGTGTAATAGGGTTATGAGGTGGACATTTTCTGGTGTCACATAGGCCTGAGCAGAAGTAAGGGCACTTCCCAGCCCACTCAACACTCACCAGGAAAACACAATTTCTTTCCAAGATTTCGTAAACTTCCTTTTTCTTCTTAGGCTAAAATAAATGCAAGATAAGGTTGTTCCCTGTATATTTTCGTGCACCTACTGCTTGGCCAAGTCAGACAATGCAAAATTGCAGAAAAAAATGAATGCAATAAAATATTTTTGGGAGTTGACCAAAACCTTTCATTGGTCAAAAATGGGTTTAAGTTGGTGTTACATAAAAAGGCTTGATTCAGTTGTTTTATAATCATCTCATGTAACAAGAAGCAGCATACATGGGGGGAGGAAAGCAATGCAAAAGGTAAGGTGAAGTTTGAATTTAGGTTTTAATGCTCTCGCTCCTGCCTTGCATGTTCTCATGTAACCAGAACGATGGCCTGGGTTGTGATGCTTCACCTGACACTCGTAATTCTGTAGTTTTCAGACATCGCCTGTGCCTCCAAGGACCAAGATGAGACAGAAAGATGTTGCAGGCTTCACTTCTGCAACGGTCAAGAAAGAACTGGAGTTGCAGACAGAGGAGGGAGAGATGGGAGCTCCTAATGAGTCTGCAGTCAAGAACCTGCAACCATCTTGTACTGCCTGCAACCGATACACGGTGAGATCGTGGGCAAGTCTCTTGTATTCCCTTGGTCCCTCTGCAGTCAGCAGGATTTTTCTGTGTGATTCAAAATGGCTTTCACCTTCTGTTTAATGCAGTTTGGGGCAGAGCTGGGGAGGGAGCATGCATACAATCACACACTAAAATATTTACTGACAGCATCATAGCAAAAGAAAACTTGTGAGTTCAGGTGATATTCTACTTCAGCTAACCGCAGAGAAGGAAAAAAACAGGGTTTATTTATGTGCTTTCCAAATACTGTGAACTTCCTGACAATTAAAGACAAGCGGAAAATATGGCTACAACACATTTTAAGGTACTTGAGGACTTACCTGGAAAACAGCCTTGATCTTTTCAGTGTTCTTAAGTGGTACTTATTTTTACCTTAATATTTCAGGTATGTTTTGAAAATTAGGTTATGTCCTTGATAGGAAGCATGACTAAACTGGCTGTTCCAGGTATTTTACATGTGCAAGATAAAATGCAGTTCCTCATCCAAAGGCTTTGCAGTTTAGACACAAGCACAAGAACACTTCAGACCAGAGTTGCTGCTATTGGTAAAAACAAGCAAGAGCATTTATTTTTTTTCTCTTCAGCTGGCTTTTCCACCGATTCCTACATGTAACTGCAGTAAGGAATGGGTTGTAGGCTGAACGCACAAACACACGCACACGCTTCCTCCATCTTCTTGTTTGTAAACCAACTGCAAATAACTGGGGCAGGAAGGACTTGATTCATTATTTTCTGATAGAAATAAAACCAAATGGCATAGTTAACATTAAGAATGCCTATAGACATGCAAAGCTTACAGCAAGACTTGTGTTTGGTCTCCCATCTCATTAATCCCTGACTTCCCCTGTGCCTCACTCTGCCCACCCTCACCCCCGATAACCCTTTTCCTGTGACAGGTGTGTTTGCAGAAGCTGGTGAGAAACTTGGAAGAAAAGGAAAAGGACCTTCTAAAGGTATCAAAATGCCCTTGTGAAGAAAGAAATAGGCATGAGATGTGAAGAGTGTGAGAGTCGACCATAAGATGAGTAAAAACAGATTGTAAGTTTGGACTTGCCCCAGAGCAATGCGGACCATGTCAGGATAGCTCTGCGACGTGTAACTGTGCCCAGACGCGGGCCCACCAGAGGTTTTGCTGGCTGTCACTGGCATGATAACTGTCCATCCGTCCATCCCCCCCCATCATTGCTGTCTCCGAGAGCAGGGATGGCCTGAGAGAAGGCTTTTGGATGAGTCAGAGAGACTTTGAGTTTGTGGCTTACTGAGTCTTTGTGGTCTCTTCTGATGCTGCCCAAAGTGGATCACAAAGTATTCACTGCCAAGGCGTGCAGTTATCCACGATGAGAAGTACGTGGTCCGCCTTTCTTTCACAAATATCAGCTGGTTACTGACGAATTTTCAACTGTACATTTGCTTAACCTCCTATTTTGTGGTCATAATAACGACCTCATGCCAACAAGCTTTCTTCTCCTGTTTTACCACTGGAGCAAGTATACACATGTGGGTAGCTGATACACCTTGGTTTGTCCCTCCAGTGTGAGGTGCCTTGGGTTTCTAAACATACAGCTGGGATTTAAATCAGCCTTTTGGGAATCAAATCTTCCACGTTCCATCAAACATCATAAGATTTTGAAAAAGCAGAGCGCTAAACAAAATAGACTGTTTTGACTTAGAAATTCCTTTTCCTGCCTCCCCCCATTGACTGGCTGATAATTCCTTTTTGTTCAGTACGAATAAAGGAGATTTTTCTTCTTCCCAGCAAAACAATTAAATGCAAGCACTTGCCAGAACAAAGTCACCAGCAAAGTTTTAAAATGGTGCACATGTCTGTGATTGCATGTTAAGCTACAGAAAAGCAACATTTTTATTCAGGAGAGGCCTCCATAAACCAAGCTAATTTGATTTATGAGTTAGCAGAGTCATGGGATCACAGAATAATTCAGGTGGGAAGGGATCGTGGCGGGGGGGGGGTGTCTCTTGTCCGACCTCCCACCCGAAGCTCAGAGCAGGGTGCTCAGGGCTGCACCCAGCCAAGCTGCCAAACCTCCAGGGACAGAGCCTGCACAGCCCTCTGACCTGCACGGACCCCCCGGGGTCCCCCTGAACTCCCCGCAGGTCATCGATGTCCGTCAGGTCCCGGGGGGACACATGACCTACCCGTGGTCTCACGAGTGCCGAGCAAAGGGGGATAACCCCTTCTCTTGACCGACAGGCCCTGCTCCTGCCCACAGGGGTGGGATGCTGCCGGCCTCCATCGCTGCCGAAGAGGCTCACACTCAGCTCCTCTCCCTCCGCCCCCAGCCCTTTGCTGTGCTGCCCAGCTCCTGAGGATGCTTTCCTGATCAGGGAATTCTGCATCCCACAAGCTACAGAGCCCCCGACCCCTGTGTTTGTGGTGGTAGAAGAGCCAGGATGCTTGGCTGATGTACAGCATCTTGTCCGAGTCCGTGTCCCCCCCAT
>NW_009622653.1:52998-64724 GCF_000690535.1 Cariama cristata
GTGACTCTGCGGCATCTCCGGTCCCCGGTGAGCTGCCTGTCAGATCAGTCGGACACACAATGCAGGCGCTGCCGAGCATTAGTTTCTGCTGATAATGAAAAAATGCCTTCCCAGTGGTCACAAGCAGCTTGTTTGTGCATATCCTCTGGGTCTGATAAAATAGTTATAAGCACCTTCAAAGCATTTTTCTCAGCATGGACACCAACTTCAGCTTCTGCCTTCTATCCTGCTGCCTGTTTTTACCAAACAAAGAGGAATTTGATTTCTGTAAGATTTCCCTTAACTGCTGATATCAGCCGCAATTTCTGGGGCCAGAAAGACTGTCAAACACACAGTATGATCACATAATCCTCACTTCTGATAAATGTTTGATATATAGAAAGTGCTGGTTTGTAGCTTTTTACTAGTCTCTTTACATTGAAAGTTTAACCAATAATACTGCTTTAATATTAATACTTTCCCCCTAACAAGTTATATTTCACTTTGTTGATTTTTAGGAAAAAAGTGAAATATTGGAAGAAAAAGAATTGATCATGCAAGAGGCCAAAATCTTAGAGGTAGGACTTCCTATCGCATATCACAGTACTCGCTCGCTCTTTGTTTAGACCAGCCCCATCCGATAATAGGTTTTACAAAGGTAATTACAAGGGTGTCAAACAGCGAGGCGATAGAGTAAAACGTAATACAGGTGATAGCGTGGGGAGTAGGTCTGCCGGTAGTCCCAGGAATACAAAAATAATGAAACACCGAGAGTTTTGCAGACCATAGTCTGCAAACCAGCAAGTATGCCATTAAAACAAGTAATCTTGTATTATTGGGAACATAAGTCATCCAGAAAGTTACTGCAATATAAAACTAATACCAGGAGGGCAGATTCCTGTAGACTTCTATCAGAGCCAGTTTTGGAGAGCAGAATATAATATCTGCAAGGGCAGCACTGCTGCTGATCTCATGCTAATAAGCTCTGACTTGACTTTTATTGCACACCAGATGATGGACTAACAGTAAGACTATTTGCTTTTCTTTTTGAACTTTTAAGGATATACAGATAAGAGTAAGGCACTTAGAGGAGCAGCTCAAGCACCCGGAACTAATTGGGTTGTAAGTATTAGCAATGCCCTCTATTCTTATTTTATAGTATCCAGAATATTTCCACATCAGCCACACCTGAAGCATGTGCTATTGATCGTAAGTTAACACGGTTTATGTGGCATCAAACAAGCACCATATTTATGTAGAACAGTGTCTTCTTCTGTCACGTGATCACCCAACCACAGAAACACAAATGAGATTTAGATTTGGAAAGTCTCATCTCACTCTTAGCCGATTCCAGGAGTAGCTTTTCCTCAGAAGTCCAAAGTTGTGGGGCATATCCTGGATATTAATTTCAATTCTTTTTCTTAATAATCTGCCCCAGGTTCGTATTACTACTTTGCAGAATAACAAGCAGAAGCAGCAGCTTGAACAGCAGCAGCAGGAGCAGCAAAGCCTGCAGCTGCACAGCTGTTTTCAGAGCAAGCGCTCCCTTTTCTTGGCCAGAGTTCAAATGCCATTAAGACCATGCCTCACTACTGGACTGTAGTTGCCTTTAAGTAATGAGGTTACATACAATCTCTGAATTTCAAAACACCGCATCTAAGCACAGAGCACAGCCCATGCGGATCTAAGCACTGGACTTCTCACTCTCACTCTTCCCTCCCTCAGCTGCTCTGCAATGCAGAAATCCTTTAACTTCAGTGACCATGAGGGGTTAAGTATTCCTTCCAGCAATCACTCCTGAATTAAGCACTAAGTATGAAGCACCAGCACTAAGTATGAGCCCTGTTAAAAACTCCTCTTTCAGTCCTGTGAAGTGATTTGAGATTCAGTTTTGTGCTGTCTGTGTTCTGGAGAGAAGAGCCGTGTAATGACATTACGTATGCTCTGCATGAACTGTAACAGTGGAGGCTGAAATACAACATAAATTTTAAAATAACAAGAATTTCGGAGGAAATGTGCTGTTTGCAATAGTAGGGCTATCCCCACACCTGAGGGGCACTACAGATCCTCTTAATTACTATAGTGTCTCCACCAGGCAAAGTTGGAGGACATGAGAGGAGACAATACCAGACCCTTTTCCCTACCTTGCTACCATGGTAGCACATTTGATGGTAGAAACTCAGCAATGCTAATATTTTCCTGCATTAAAATAGTCTTAATAGCGTTAGCTCTGTGCTGTTGGTATGCACTCCTACCACTGTGTGGCTGCTTCAGGATTGTCTAATTTTACCTGTTATCCAAGACTGCACAAACCCATGAATTTCATCGTTCCCTGTAACAGTTCCTACAAAGATGCACCAAGGAAAAGGAGTTCCTAATCTAGGTGCTCACAAAAACGTGAGGAGATACAATATCCCACCAGAAGAAGGTTGAGGCTCTCTCTAAACGGTTGTATAACTTGCAGCATGAGGATGTAAAGCGTAGCAGCCCTGAAAGGATCGTAAGCACAACTAAGTAGATAGAAAACATTATTTTTCTTTCTGTTCACAAAAAAATCTCAAAGCAATCGCGGAATCAGATAGAAGCCTCAGAAGCAGGAAGCAGGTAAAAAAGAGGGGAAGATGAAAAAGAATACACAAGATAAAAGGCATGTGCTTTGGTGGAGGGGGGAGTTTGAGCAGCCTGGCAGCAAAAGCCGACAAGAAACAAAATCCTGCTTTCAGCCTGTTAGCACAGTCAACTGATATCAGTGCTTGGCCTGGAAATTCAGTGTGTGCCTCTCCTTGTCCCTGCTGTTGCTCCTGAAGGCTGACTCCATCCTGGGAATCCTTACTGGTTCTCTGTTGCCCAGGTGGCTGCTGGAGACAGATGCTTTTTGGAAGCTGACTGTCCCCAGACACCATGCTCTTGAGGTCCTTGCTCATGTCTAGTCAAAGCAAAGTAAATAGAGGTCCAAAATGAAACATAACAACATAGGCTTTTAGAAAGAAGAAGCCAAAATATGCTCAATCTAGAAATGTGAAATTTAAGATAAGGAGAAAATGGAGGGAGGGAGAAATGAAGTATTTCTTACAAAGTTCTCAAAGGAACTGCTTGGCTTTGCTGTCAGTCTAGTCTTTACCCTTTACAGTGTTGCTGTGCAATACTTTTCAATGCAATCACCTTTGTAATGAAAAGCAGTAAGAAATTCTTCACAACCCAGGCACCTGTTAGGTTGCAGCTCCTCCTCTTGCTGTAGCTTTATTGTCTTCATTAATGAGCACTGCTTGCAATGAGCTGCGTCAGCTGCAGTCTCTGTTGGTTTCTTTTTGCTCCACAGCCAACAAGGAGAGAAGGTCAACAACTGCCCAAGCTCTCCCACTCAGAAGACAGCCATGGTGAAACTGGTAAGAGAGAACTGCGCTGCTCCCCTTACACCTGCCCTTGTAGGGCCTCCTCCATCTCTCTTTGTTCCAAGCTGGAAACCTCCTTGATGTGACTCATCTTTGAGGTTTTCAGCCCCAATGATTCCTTATATTACTCAGCTCCTATGTCTCAGGCTCACCACTTCTTGCTCAGTTTCATTAGTTTGCAAGCCATTTTTAATTCTTCAATGTTTGTTGTCCTAGAAGTGAGAAAACTTCATTTCAAAGTGATGCATGTCTCTTCTTTCCCTTTCTAGACCCAGAAATCAATGGCCAGCTACCTAAAAAACTTCTGTTTCTACCTTGGGTAAGTAAAATGTTCTCATTGCATGCACACTTGGTTAGTTACACCTGGAGTACCATGGAGTCAAGTTTATTCTAACGCTGGAACATCACGGGAGAAACAGTGTGAGCAGGTAAGAGAAACATGCTGCAAGTGCAGAGCTGTGTGCTTGCAGACTTAGTGGAGCAGCAGACTGAAGTCATCGGGGTGCAAACTCTGTTCTGGCCCTTGGCTACATTTCCTTACGAATCTGCTCAGCTGCCTCCTCTGAAAACACAGCATTTATGTGCCTGCTGGCAAATATCTCCTTCTTCTCTCCTCATGGGGAAAGGAAGGAAAGCCCAAGGTCTGAGCATGTGGTTCTCTCCTCCTGAGTGCTCTGTTACCAGCCCTCCATTAAACCGCTTCTGCGCCATACTGCCCTCACCAAATGGGTCCTGAGGGGTTGCTGGTGGGCTTTCACCTGCCTGGACCAAAGTAGCTTGACCCACCGTGCACCAGGGCGAGTGATGCCGTTTCCCTCTTTTCTTAGTCTTGGCTGAAGATAGTTTGAAGAAAAAGGAGATATTTATGGATGAATTCTTCAATTTTAGTCACTTTGTGGCCAGGGTCCAACTGCTGCTGTGAAGCCATTTATAGATGATTTCACAAAGACTGTTGCTGTTAGAGTCACCAACCATTGCTCATTTGCTTTGTCTCCTTCCACCACTCCGGCACCAGCAGGAGTGTCTCCCGAAATACGTTTGCTTTTCTGTGAGTCTTGTAGTGCCTTCATAAAATGAAAACAATCTTCTGTATGGTAGGAAGATTTGGGGTGGATCTTGCAGACAGTCATCCAGAAAATGGATGAATTGTTGTTTCCTCTCCTGAGGATAGAGAAGCATTTTTACTGTTGCAGAACCAAACACAATTGGCAAGTGCCTATGGCTTGTTTTATTTGTGGACCTTCATTTTCATTTAAATCTGTGCATTTTAATGTCGGGAAGCTGTTCCTACTCACACAGGGCATTCGCTTGTGGGAACGATCTTCCAAAAAGAGCAGGTAGAAGCATTGCAGGGTTTGTCTCAACAAAATAATGGAGAAGCGGTATGGACTGAGAGCATGGCTGGGCTCACAATGAATGCTACACCCTCCCTGCATGACCTCAGACAAATTTCTTCCCTCCAGGCTTCAGTTACCCACTTGTAAAATAACAATAGTATTTATTTTCTCCACTTTGTGTCCTTCTCCTGTTCCCACCATGAAACCTTTGGTGGCAAAAGCCATTGTTAAGTATTAAACACTTGCCAGCGTTGGACTCCATGGTAACATTGCCAGCAGCAGGAAGGAAGGATCCTGCTTTGACCAGGGCAATGAAACACAGCATTAGACGCTCCAACAGTTTTTAATATTAATAGAGCTGTTTTGCAGTGTCTGTATTTTTGTCTGTGCATTTCTCTTTCTCTCTTGTTGCAGGAACTCTTTGTGGCTGCTCGGCAAGCTCTTACTGCTCTCCGGCTGCTTGTGCATAACACTGGTCTTCTTTCATAAACACTTCTCTGATGCTACCTGGATATGTTGGCAACTGAACAGAATCTCCCACCAGTACTGTAAATCTCGGCTGTGGCCCCATTAAACCCTTGCAGATTTTAAAGACTCCAGACTGGATTTCTGTAGGTCTACTGTAGTGCTTCTTGGAAGACCCTGTGCTTTAAAATGAAGCATTCATAAAAGCTAAAAGCAGGTGATAATGTCTATCTTTCCTGTGAGAAGTGCATTAGCTCCTCAGAGGAAGAAACTAAAGCCCACGTATCTCAGCAAGAGGGAATATGCCGAAATGCATTCAGTTGTTTACTGTCGGAGGCAGGTCTGAGATGCAAAAATTTCTTCAACGTCCACATTCTGATCTACTCCCCAAATCCCTGAATGTCCTGCCCCTATCAGCACAGGCGTGGATGTGGGAAATCTGTAATTAAATCTAATTACGATCTTCTGTTAATGCAAATTGAAATGACCCCATTATCAGCAGAGCAGTGATAACTGATAGGAGCTGAAGCTTTGTCCTAAAAAACACCTCTTAGCAGACTCAGAACGAGTCAGCTCTGTGGATTAGTATGTCAGTCAACCACCGAAGTCCTGCAAATGGACTCCCTTGCGCACATAGAGCAATACTCCTGCACATCCACAGCAAGCCCGTCATGAAGAATACAGGGTTGCCCCCTTTGCTCCCAATGTAGGGACTATCTGCAGGCTGTGGCAAGCCCTGGTGTACCTTGGAGGAACCTGGCTTGCACACACCTCTTCTGTGACAGGGCTGCGGATTTCAAATGCCCTACATAGGCAGAGGTCATCCATACATCTTCTGTGTGCTTCACCGAGCAGTCAGGCCTTCCTCACACACTGCAGCGTGCAAGAGACCTTGATGAAGCTCTCACTGGTCCCACAGGACAGCTCTTTGTGGATGCTTAAGAAGACTTCAGTGCAACTTGCCTTCTGGGTTTGGCTGCCCGAAGAGCCCTCCATGTCCTCATTTTCTACCCTCCAGAAGGGCATTGTGCACCCTCCATCCTTGAATCAGTTTTGGAAGTAGACTGTCTTTGATCACGATGGAAAACACGCTGCCTCTCAATGTCATATCCAAGTGCTACAGGACATGCAGATTGCTTGTCCTAGTTACAAATTTCCACCCCTAGTCTCTGAAAGGAGACCAGGACGGTCTCCACACAAAGGCTATGTCTACTTCTGGCTTTGAAAAAGGTATCTTGGTGCTTTAGCAAGTATCAGCTGGTACCTCTGTTACCAAGTCTTGCCAACAGCATGTTTTTCCCTGCATCTCCTGAATTCATCACCCATCAGCTGCACGAGAGCAGTGGGAGAGAGTCCTGCCTGGCTGTTGTTGCTAAGTCATGCAGCAGTGAATTAGAGCTGTTGAACATCAAAATAACCCAGAAAATGGTTTTAACTTCCTTCTCATGTTATCTCCTGCTCCAGATATTTTTGCTCTTTTTCACAGATTAGGAGGAACATGAAAACCGTTCTTTAATGAGACAGAATCTTGCAGGGCTGTCTTGTCATATGCCCAGTTGCCTTTCATAGTAAGTACCTGATGTGAAAAAGGAGCTGAAACACCAAAAGTTGGGAAAGCAAACACACACAAAATGTTTCTGATGGAGCGAAAGTGTGCTGAAAGCAAAGCACAGTAGCAAAAGGTCCTGTTTCTATGTAGAAAATGTAGCTTTCAAATTTGAAAAAGAAAATTCACTAAAGCTATGAAGAGGGGATACAATTGTAGGAAGCCCATCTTACAAGACAGAACATTTGTAGGAACTCATAAAAAACCTTGGTGTATTACAAACAACTGTGAAAGAATCACCTAACTGCTGTGAGATGTGGCGTGGTACATCACCTGCCGCTGCCCGCTTTCCTGCATCCAGCTCAGGGCACGCTTCTAACACTGGTGCTCCGTGTCCAAGTCTCACTTTCCTGGGGGGAAATTTGGGAGCGTGCTCTGAGATGAATGTCGGTGCTTATCGCTCTGTCTCCATCAAAAAAAGTGGTCCTAAGCCATCCCAATTACTCCCTGTAATTGCCATAACCCACAGGTTGTGATCCTTGTGACAGAAGCCTGTAGCAGAAGAAAGTGTAGTGGGGAACGATTTTAGTACCGTTGTTCAGCTCTGTGAACGCAAATCTCTGTGGGCAATTTGACCATACAGTTTAAAACACACGACAAAGCAGCGTGACACTTGATGGTGGCACGAAAGAAAACCGATTGAACAGTTCAGTTTGCAGCTGTGCCTGGTGGAGTGGGTGGGAGTTGCTGCAGAGAGGGCATGTGGGGGCAACAGTAGAAGTTTGGGAGGGACCAGCTCCTTTTTGCTGCTAAAAGCCAAATTTTCCTGTCTGGACAGCTGACAGCTCCTCCTCCTCCTTTTTTCAAGCATCAGTCTTGATTTACTGGATCTGCCAGGAGAGCTCCTTTGGCTGCACCGTGGAGTACTGTCGTTTCGTGTGTTATCGGCTTTATGCTGGATGGGATTTTCAGGTGCGCACCTTCCCGGTGTAAGGCTGCTGCCCCTGGCATCGCAGTGGCTTTGCTTTGAGGGCTCTACAGCATAATCTGAGTGTCGAGCGTGCTCTCAGGGGTGGCGGGGCACTGGCATTTGTGATCTCCTTTCTAAGGTTTTGTCCTTTCTCCATTTTTTCCTCTCTCAGGTGGAGAAAAGATGGATGCTGAAACTAGACCTCAGTATCCTGAGGGACCACGCGGTCACTTGGGTTCAGACTGAATTGCCTGACAAATCCTTCCAAATTCCTGCAGCTGTTTCTCTCTGAACCAGGAAAAGGTACTTAAGGAGTGAAGGGGTTATAACTTAGAAACACAATGGTGCTGAATACTCAGAGTCCCTCCTGCAAGGGTCTGGAGGAGGTGAGAGAGGGTACAGATGTATAACCGGGCACACTGCAAAGCAAGGCCCCTTTCCTGGGTGCAGAAGAACCACTGACCATTGACACCCTCTGGGAGACCCTTTCTTTGCTGCTGCAGAGCCCAGCTCTGAGGCAGCTTGGTGTTGCCCTAGATGGGTTTAAAAAAATTCCAATGCATTGAAATTTGTCACCTTAGGCAAGTGCATGTGTCGCTCCTATGTTTGCATAACTGGCATGACCTGGTCCCCAGCACAGCACTACCCTCGCCAAAGGGCCGTCCTGTTCTTGACCCCACAAAGTGATGTGGATGCAAGAAGTTTAGGTGGATACACATCTGAAAGCCTGAACAAGTAGTTGGAAGAGAAATCTTTTGAAGGTTACTAAATAGGCAAATTGCATTAGGCTCAGGAAATCCTCTGAGCTGAAAATAGCTGGAGGTGGGGACAGTACTCAGGGGAAGTGCCATAAATCTTTGTGCTATTCTTACTTTTCCCTGGGTGGCTGCTTATGGACACCATTCTTAGACATTCTGCTTATTAAACATACTTATCATTTTGGTTCTAGCAAAGCTAAATACATTTCCCCCTCAACCCCCAAAAAAGCAGGTCCCAGAGAAAAAACAAATGGGAGGGGAGGTATTCAAAAAACTTCTAGATGTGGCAATTTAAGACAGGGTTTAGTGGGTTTAGTGGGCATGGTGGTGTTGGGTAGAAGGTTGGACTTGATGATCTTTGAGGTCTCTTCCAACCATAACAATTCTATGATTCTATGAAAAATGGAGAGAGGTGAAAGCCCAGCGAAGTGGTTTGGGCCAGCCTAGCCTCGCTGGCCTGACATGGGAGCATAGGGTTTGAGTATGGCTTTAGGCAAGGAGCACAGTCACGAGGGATGGAGTGCCCAACAACGGTGTGCAAGCCACCCCCAGAAGGGAAAATAAATCCTCAGAGCCAGCAAAATGGGAGAAAAAGGCCAGGGCAGAGCCTGCAGCGGTTGCGTTGGTGCAGCAGCAGGACCCGGGTGCCCGGACCATATGGGGAGGTGCTGGCGAGGCAGGGCTGCATGTCGGCCCCCCGGGGCCTTTGGGAAGCCTCTTCCCCACCTCTGGGGGGGGAGGCACACACACTGTCAGGGGTACAGGTGTACGCAGCGGTAGTCTTGCTGCAGCTCCTGTCGCTAGATCTGGGAGCGTTAGTGATGACAAACAAGTCAAGGCGGCCCCTCAGGACAGCACATTAGTCAGCAAATGAGCCTGCTGACAGATAATCTGGTGGTAATGCAGCATGTTCATTTATTCCGGTGTGTCTAAGCAGATATGCTGATGGCCCCCAGTTTAGATACTGATGTACGTTGCCTGTAACGGTACCTGCACGCCAGTCCTTCCTGGTAGAATGAGCAGCAGTGATTTATCAGGTCTTGTACAAATGCAGTCCTTGTGCCGGCAGGCAGAGATACTCTGCTATTGTCAGAGAGAAGATGGAAAGGACAAGTCCAAAGAGGAAGAGGAAGCATGTTTGTCCTTGATTTCAGTGAGCTACAGGTCCAGGCATTTGCATGCATGATCTGAATTACTGGGGAGAGGCTGGAGGCTACAGGAGTTGACACCAATGATTTCCATATCAAAGAGCTTTCTGAATAAGTACCAGAACAGACATTTCCCTCTCTGAGTGTTTTGAGTGCCGTTTTTTTTCCTTCCAGAGATCAGAAAGAGTAACAGCTTAATCTTCTTAAAGAAGCCTTGATAATTTGTTAAGCAAAGATCTGGCTCTGGGATGAAGTTCATAACTTAGATATCCATAGACGGCCAACCTCAAGCAAGCAAGAAATGTCTAGGTTCAGAAAAAGGAGATTAAATAATTTCTGTCATTTTCAGGGAAAAATTGCCTAATGTCTTTTAAAATATATTACACATCCAGTGTGCATTAATGTAATTGGTTAAAACTCAGAGAACTATACTTTAAAGTCTGAGCCACACCATCTGGTTCTCTCTCTGCTCAGTGCCCTAAGCATATGGCCAGAGAGAGCATATTTCTTTTTCCCTTCTCTTCTGTCTCCTTTTCTATTCTGCCTAGCCTTGTTGCCTTAGATTTCCTTACACTGAATTTACGTGCAAAAGCCATTTATTTGCCTTCTCTCTTAATTTAGCTGTGTGATTCTGAACATTGTTTAGGCTAGACTGGCAACTCCACATTTCGCCTTGTCAGAAAAATTATTCACCTTAATGCATATTTATTCTCCTAAATATGGTATATAGGGAATTGAATTGGTCCTAAGGATGTTCTTAGTGTCACTTCACTGCCTTTTTCCTGTCACCAAAGACCATTTTTGTGTTAATTCACTCTTCTGTTTTCAAACTCCGGTGTACAGAGAAATTGCTGTGATAAGGTAAAGCTGTTATCTGCTGATAAAAATGGCTTTGAGCAGCCCTTGTATGCGCTATGCTTTTTTCTTAACTACATGGTTCTTCACTTAAGTGAAACTCCTTGAATAAAACCTTTTTTATGCTAAATAACTTGAAAAGCACTCTGAAGAGCAACTTTTTTGCTAAGACCCCATAAGTTGTGCTGGTCTTCAGGAGTGGATCCCTAGTGGGCCTATCTCTCTGTCTTAGCATATACATTAACTTTAGAAGAAGATACTGCTTCACCCATTCTTGCCTCTAGGCAGTCTGACTGCTGCAGCGTTGCTTTTCTGACTGGAAAACTTCTCAAGCTACCGAGAAACAAAACTTAATGAAGGTCTAGCTGTCTGATTTTTGCGGTGGTTGTAGTGAAGAAAACATTGCCAGCGCTGTGTAACATGCATTGCCATTGAATCTCTTCGCTGAAATTGTTTTTTTCTGCAAAATATCAGCGGGTTTGGTTAATACTTCCCCCTCCCTTGAGCCGAACAGAACTTCCATCCAGGTTTGTGTCCAAATCGTGAGGCATCACAGCCACAAGATATTTTTAGATATTTTTCCGATGCAGCTCTGCTGGGCATTGCTCATGGCTGTTTATACAGAAACTGCAGAGTTAGTGCCCACAGAGGCATATCGGAGTGGGGCTGCTCACAGATTACTGTGTTTCTGTGGAAAGCTGTTCGGTTGTGAGGAGACAGGTCCTGCATAATCATCTCTCCAGCAGAAACTGAATATCCAACAATTCTCTTTCCATATATGATCCCTGCCTAAGGAGAAAAAAAAAAAAAAAAAAGGGCTTTCCATAGCCCATTACAGCCTTTATTACAGGGATGTGTCCAAAATATAGGATGGAATTTAGATTATTGTTTTTGTTTCAAGGGAGTTGCTGTGGTGGTATTTCAGTTGTACTGTTAACCAATACAGCCCAGCAAAAAACAACAGTGTGGGAAGAAACAGATGTGCTGATGTCCTCAACAGGACTTTCTTGATAAAGGGATGTTTAACCTTAATTGACTTATCCAGATGCAGCAAGGTTTCATAAAATAACAAATGCGTCAACATATGGTACAGACTTGATGTTTTCATTTGAGTTTCACTGGTGACACAATCCTACGGTAGAGATTTGGAAGAGAAATAAACCACCTCAGTTTGGAAGGAAAATACAATACAACTGCTCAGTAGGAAAATTATGGAGACAGCCTTCTGTTTTCAGGGACAAGAACAATTTTTCTGCCTTTCACCATCAGAGTAGGG
>NW_009622653.1:64755-72559 GCF_000690535.1 Cariama cristata
AATGCTGCTGGGAAACCACTGACATTACTGCCTAATATCTGTGGAGCAGTTTGCACACAGTAGGGAACAATATGACCAAAGCTGATGTCCAACACAACAGCCAGGAGTATTTTATCTCCCTGGTATGGGAAATGCTGTGTTGAATGCAACTATTACAAACGGTTATTTGAAGGAAAGATAGTCTTTAGGTTAGGGCTTTGGCTTGACACTTAGGATACGTCAAGTGCCTTTCCTAGCTCTGCCCGGTGTCGTAGGCAAATCATTGCCCTGAGCATCCCAGTGAGCAGCTGCGGCTCACACAAAAGACCAAGGCCATGAAAAACACAGCAGATGCGAAATGCCTTCAGTTCAGTCAATTTTGTAAATTGCTTCTGTTTCTGTGGCCCTGAAAAATATCTTTCTTTTTATGTTGAAAAATTATTAACTGAGTTGTGAGTTGCCATGGATGTGACATTTGGTTTATTGCAGACTTTGTCTCTTACTGTGCAGGACTTCATTCTCACCACTCTCCTGGGCTTATAAATATTGAATAAATTGGCCCACTTTTTCTCAGAAGTCAGAGGCAAGATTGCCACTAATTTAAAGGTGTGGGCTCAGGCCTATTATATCGCCTTATATTTTTTATAGCATTGATCACCTCTGGTTTGGCAGTCTCCTGATTCTGCCTAGCAAGTCAGGCTTCCACTCAGGTATAAATAAATCTTCAAAACAATAAAGGGGAAAATAAAATCCCTTTCCCTCTATAAGCCAACATGGGAGACTCTTTGTCCCTGGGAATGGTTTTGCCTGGGACTCGGTGGCAAGTGTTCTCCTGAGTACACAGAAAACTGTAGAGGAATTGCCTCTGCATTGCAGCAAGGTATTTGAAGAAATCCGAGCGATCTGCATACAGGGGATTGTTTAGCTGCAGTAGTTTTCCAGCCGACCACAGTGTCAGGGACTGAGTGGATGGTGCTGACAGATAAACATTTGAGAATTGCTTGGACTGACTATAGCTGCAATTACTGTAATGAAATGAAATTTGTCTCTGGCCCTCTCAGAAGTCATTTGCAAAGAAATGGGTAGGGATAGGGTCTAAATCTTCAAAGCCAGTTGGCAATATTGCTAAAAAAAAAATTATGGAAATTGCCTTATACTCAGTTGTTCATTCTTCTTCTGCTCTAAGCCATTATCTTTCTTTTCAGAGGAAGGAGCTCTGCAGATGCACAGACGTTTGTATAAATAGTTTTTCTCTACAGTTTAAATCTTAAGCATTTCTTCAGTGATTATATAAAAAAATGAGAGAGTCTTAACATTTCAGGGCCACTCTTGAATTTGAAGTTGAATTTCCTGGGCTCTGATGCAAACCATCAGACTTTAATCTTCCTATTCACCCACCTGTGCAATTCAAGCCGCGCAAGGACAGCTTGGACTGCCACGGAGCACGGGACCTCACCAGAGCAGGACCTACTCTGAGAGATGCTCTGTGCTCCTAGAGCCTGGGGTAGCTTTCACGCAGGCTTGCTTCGACACGTTTAATAATGCATTTTGTGACATGTGGTGGTAAAAACCTCCCAACAGACTTCCTCATTTTCTCAAAAACTTCGAAGTTGTCTACAGTCGGTGACCCCCATCCTGCTCAAGAGACTTTTGCATGCAAAATGAGACGTCTAAAGTAGAGAACAACGATAATGTAAAGACTTGGCCAAAGTTGCTTTAAATAGTGGTGTCCATCATTATTATTATTTATTCAATGCTGACAGCTTATTTCACTTGTTTTAAACAAGCAAAGAGAGGAAAACATGGATCTTCAATTCTCCTCCCTCAGGACTTGTTACCACCACCTCACTCACCCCGGCGTTAGGAGTCCTGATTCAGGGCAGGACAAGTAAAGGGAGAATCAGATCCACAGTCACCTTCCCAGCATGGACAAACAATCCAGCTCCTAACTGGCCTGGTCAGAAGGAGACACTCTTTATTTTGCCAGGTTGGTTACACTGGTTCCCCTTCCCTCCTGGCTCCCCACACCCATTTCACACTCTCAGCCCAGAGGGTGCCTGGGTGTTCCCAGGGCTCAGCCCCAGCCTCGGCTGGGACAAAGACACAGCCAAGGATGCGGCAAAAATTGCGGTGCTCCTATGTAGCCTGGAGCTACTTGTGGCTACAGCAGAGAGAGACTGGTACAGCCTCAGGCATTCGTCTCCTGATTGCCTACAAAGGGTAACAGTCTGATAACCATCACGGGGATACGCTGCGTGCAGGGTCAGCATACCATTCACAGGAGACCTATAGAGGGTAAAGTGTAGGTTTGTCTTTCCACACCCAGGTTGTGGCCTCGCATTTTTCTCCATTAAAATCATCTCTGAACTGACACTGGGATCTCTACATTTCATCGAAGTAAGTGCAAGTGTTAAGAAGTACCTATGCCCTGTCCCATCCTATCCCCCAAAAGAGAATCTCGGTCCCAGCAGGATGCCCTTCGCAGGAGTCAGGATGGGGGCACTGGATGCCCAGCTTCATGCAATCAGGGTTTTAACCCTTCAGATTCAGCTTTCCCCACACACACCCCGGCATGATATCCTTGCAAAGGCATGCTTTCAACTGGAAACCAGTTCTCTGGGAGAGAGAGAAAGAGACAGAGAGAGCAGCGCTCGGAGCTGCTCCTCACTTCTTGGTCTGCTCAAGCAAAAAAAAACCATCATCTTTGCAAACTGAGAGCTTTTTGTTCTGCACTGACTGAAGTTTTCAATAGTTATGGAAAATCAGGGGGTGGAAAAAGTAAAATCTGGAAGAGAACTGCAACAAGACCCAAAGGACATCCTGAGGATTACTGCACCATACCGGGCTCAAGGTGATTGGAAATACTGTAGGTGAAGGGCAAATGCCGCTTGACAAAAAATGATATGGATTTGACTTTAAATAAGATTTCATAAATCCAGACTCTGAGAAATGAGAGAGGACTGGGAGAATGAATCATCCCAAGCAATTTCAGGGTAGTTTACATAGTCTGACACTTTATGTCAAGCCACCCAGCTCTTCTATTTTTAGTACAACTAGAGATGGGTCCAGAATATGAGGATTACAGGTAATACTTCCCAGCATTTGCAGATCTTTGGATAGAGATTTTTGGCTTGGCTGTCAGAAAAGATTAGGCGCATCTGCAGAGTTTGGAAGCAGAATTATATATGTTTTTTTCCCCAAGGTTCAGGTTGCATTGTGTTTCAAGGCTTTGGATCAGGAATGTTTTGGCAAATCAAAACCAGAAGTATCTGAACTGTGAGAACAATGAAGGAAACAAAGATTTCAACCTAATGATAGGTTTTCTGTTATTCAGGAAAACACATTCTCATGATTGAAGCTACCACACGAAGTCCAGGGTAAAGAAGCTATCAGCAGTACACTGTTGTTCTTACTTCATAATTAGGCTGTACAACAGCTACACTTAGTTACACTGAAAGTTTGGAAGTACAGAAGAACTTTAATAAGTAATACCAGTTTGTTAAAATACCATTTGATTTCACTTCTGTAAAGGTTCAATTTCTCAAATCCTCATCACTTTTTCTTACATTTACTTGCATTTGGAGGGAGCTCTTAAATACTCCAAGCAATACTGATTCTTCTATCAGTAAGACCTTGGTTCACCATGCATGGCTGATAGCTATGACTGTTTTCTCTGTCATGTCCCAGAAGTGAAAATATCTTACCTGTATAAATGAGATATCCATATGCGAAGACTGGTTCTGGGAGAAACACATTTTCCTTGCTTTCCCACAAAGACTGTACATATGCTTGTTTTCCCATGGTATGTCTGGGGTTTTTTTATTGCTGTGACGGGTGTTTTTTTGACAGCATAAAATGAGGGCTGGTGCTCCTGACACTAAGGCGATTCACGTCAGCCAGGGAATTTGCCTACGAGGCATTTTCTGTTCCACTTGCTGTGCCGAGGTGGCACGGCACAAACACCATCCCCACCAAGGTGGTCACCTTCTCCTGCTTCTCCCAAGCAGCCGGATTTATGTTAGCCATGGAAAGCCAGGCTGCTCTTGCAGCTACTTCTGGAGTCCTTAAACCCAAACAACTGGCTTTCCTCCATGTGTTACACCAGAAAAGATGACATTAGGGGGTAAGATCATCTTATGGTATTTCTTGAGAGACCAGTCAAAGAAGTGACTGTTGCCTGCGAGGCTTTCATTCAGGTGATTTTACAGCCATTTGAAGTAAAACCAAAGCTACTCTACCCCTGACTTGATTAGATGATTCGACTTCACTTAAACTATACTCTTAACAAGGACACGTGTCAGAGCTGCTTATGTTCATGCCCACAAAGTGAAGAATAAGTGCGAATTTATGTAAGTTAATGAATTTCCAGTTAAGCAAACAGGGGGGTGAAAAATAAGAGAGAAAACAAAAAGGGAGGGGCTGGCTTATGTTCAACTTGGTGTCCACTGAGACCCTCACATCATTTTCCGCCAAGCTGCTTTCTAGCTGGGTTGCCCCTAGGACTCATGAGGAGACGCCGTGAGCAGAAGGACCTGCTTTCTTCTCTGACCCCAAGCAAGGGTCCTCTCTTACCCTAGGCTACAGCAACCATCCATCCTCCTCCATCCACCTCCAGGACCTCCTCCCCTGATCTGCCACACTACGCAATGATTAACTCACCCCAATGTCTCACTTTGAGCCAACCAATTAGTCCCATTCAAAACCGAATGAGCTGTTCTGGGGATGCATCATCCTGGGGACCTCTCCTAGAAGGCAGCATGGAAGAATTTGTGATAGATTTGACCCCCTGCATTTTACACTCCCCTGAGGCTATCCCAGCAAAATTTTCCCTGACAAGCAATAGCTAACCTGCATTTCATGCAATAAAAATCTCCCCTTTGGAAAGCAACAGCGCAGCCCTGGTATTCTTACGGACACTTCAACTGGAAGAAAACTCTAGATCCAAAATAATAATTGTGTCTCAGAGCTGGAGGGGTATCTCATGGGGCCCAGAGGAGTTGCATGGTCAAGTGCTACCCATGTGGACAGTGCTGCCTGCTCTGAAGGACCCGTCTGCTCACCTTGGCCTCGAGGCCAGGACCTATTCACTGAAGCAATTGCAATTAGCAAGGTAGCTTAGTAGAAGATGACATAGTCTTTTATTATAATAACTGTTATTACAGTAATTATTACTAGTTATTCTCCAGCTGAGCAAAGAGAATTGAACTCGTTTCTGTCCTTCAGCATCTATTTTGAGAGGTTTGGCACATTTGACAACAAGGATCTATTATCTTGCTGTATTTGCCAGCCAAAACATATTGAGGATGCTGATATTTAAAACCAAGCACATAAAACAACCATCATATGTCTAAATCTAAAGTATAGGTATATTATGCAGTAAATATTTGCAATTGGTAGATCTGAACTCTTGAAACTGAATCTGCTGTCCTCTTTTGCTGCCCCACAAGATGACTCTAGTACAAGCGTAAGACTTGGCCAATAAAGGTCAGCAGGACATATTCCTTGTCACTAGGTACAGGAAAGCCCATGCACTAGCAATGCTGTATCTGAGGTTTGGCATGATGAAATAAGTCAGGGTAATTCAAGGTTATGGTTCCCTCAGCAACTGTATTTCAGTCACAGTGCATGTATATAATAAGACATAAAAGTTTGCATCGCATACTGTGATACAAAATGTTACACATGCCCAAGGGGCTTTGAGTTATGATTTTTGCAGGAGTTAATTTCGTGCTGTTAGTGGAGTGATTCCTTTAAAGAAGCAGCCAAGGTAACATTTTACATTTAATTTCCCCATTGCCATTTTCTTTGGCCTTGTCAACCGTAAGAAAAAATCAATGGTGCGTAAATCTCTGCTGGTGTAACTAGGTAGTAACAGTGGAAGATGTACAGTAGGGAAGGCACAGACATGACTATATCTACTTAAGACTTCTTGGAGCTTGATGATGTGCTGTCTTAAGGATCTCTGTTTCCTTTCCAGATACCAGTGGAAAGGCATCAATAGAGAGCTATGTCTCAAAACGGAGGCAATATAGTTATTTCTCAAGTCTAATCATTGTTTTTTCTGTTGCTCTCTGACCATATCACTGATTCACCTTCAAACAGTTTTCCTCCAGAACTCTTCACTCTCTAGCAAGATACGGTCCATACGCTAACGCAGAAATACTCTTCAGGTATTGTAATTCACAATATGGCTTAACAAAGTGTTCCCTCTAGGGGTTTCTCCAGGAAAAAATACATAACAATAAAACCAAGGGGAAGTATTTCCCTAACACTAACACAGCAAGCAGTTTTGTCCCACATTCGGCATGCCATAGTCTGGCTTCTTATCGAGTGGTAGAACTCTTCTTGCTCCCTCCTGCCTTTCCTCTTGAATGCATCTCCAAGGAGAATCGGGAAAATCAAGGGTTGTTTGCAAGGATGTGTAGCAATAGCCTGAGAAATCTTACTTAATTTGGCCCTTCTGATTAGTTATTTTATACGTGACAGATGTACCCACAGTAGTGACCCAGACATGAGCGCATTTCTCAAAGAAGCAGCCAGATCCATGTGGTTTCATTAGCAGAGACACAACAGATGTGCTGTGAAATTTTGGTGTTGAAAAGCAACTGGGATTTGTTGGTAAAGCTCAAGTTTCCAACTGATAGAAGAGGATAGCAAACCTCCTATCACTCCTGTACAATCCTTCATCTGTTGCTAACCGTAACGGCTGCTGTTTTACATATTGCATTTCATCCGCCGAGCCAAACGGCAGTGGGTATGTGTTACTCGCAGTAGTCCCAATTCTATGCATCCAGTAACTGAAATGCGGAGGTTTTGCAAAACTGAAGATGGAAGCCTGGTTTTGTGGACTTCACTAGGGACAAAATATCATGCCCTAGTTAAACAGCTGCAGCTATATTTTCACATGTGATTGTAAAGAGGCCTGGTTTTTTGTTTCCAAAAACGAGCAAGTTCACACAGACCTACTGGGAGCTGCAAGCACTTGATGTCTTTGGAAAGTAGGTCATTACTATGTTTGTGCCTAATGTGAGGTAGCCAAAGCTTCAGCACTGCCCTGATTGCCACAGAAAATAATATGCAGCAGAAGAGTGAGATATTTGGGAATACAGACTGAGTATTCAGTCTTCCAGTCCTGGTCACGTCACGCTTTCCACTGGATACGGATGGGCAGAAAGCCTGAACTGTCCCTGTTTTATTTTTCTGTGAATCAATTTATGTATTCTTCTTACAGAACTGCCTAAGCATTGCCACATCTATATTTTAGGAGATCATCTTTGTTGAGTTTCTGCTTTGGACACTATCACAGCCACAGAAACGGGGAACATTCTTTTTTGTAATGAGAATTTTATGACTTCTTTGTCCTCTCTTGTGCCTGTCCTAGCAAATCGTACCCTTGTTATACGAGGTGGTGGACCTTAGCTGATGTAGCACTTGCTCTATGGGTCCACCCTCACCCCTCCTTCTCAGGAGCATCGTTACTCTGCATCCGCATCCCTCCTCTGTCAGACACCGGCTGCGCACAGCTTGGGGGATTCCTATTCCACAGCAGCCCCGAGGCAGATATTTATGAGAAATACAGAAAGTCCAGAAAAAGCAACCCATGCGGTGGTACAGCATTTCTGGACCAGATCCCCAAAATGAACGGAGCAGGAGGGCAAGGCAGGTTGAGAGTATTTAGCCATATGGCCATGCCCAGGTGTGTGTGAGATGAAGAAATACCATCGCACCGTCCTTAACTCTCTGCTTGCTGAATGTCGGTGCTGGAGCCGGAGGACAAGGTGGGCACCTTGCAGCTCTGATGGCCTTTTGTCCACCCTGGGTCAGC
>NW_009622653.1:72590-74255 GCF_000690535.1 Cariama cristata
AACGTGCTGGCACGGCCACTTCAACCAACTTCGTCCCATGTTATAGAATGAGGACATTGAACAATAAAACAAACCAAGGGCTTTTCTCAAGGCCACGGAGATACCTTCCGTGCCGTGGGGAAAGCAGGATCAGCAGCGTGAGGAAGCTTCTCACCTGCCCACCGTGCTCCGTGGAAGCCAATTTGAGGCATTTAACAGTCTAAGGGGTTAAGAGGATGCGAATTATCCGCATCCAGACAGATGAGCTTTGCAAGCTAGCATTGCTAATGCTGTCAACCGCCGGTGCATGAACCCAATCAAAGAGTTTGTGCACTTCGTTTGCTCATGAGCAACGATGGAAGAAAGGCCGGGAGCTCGCAGATTGAAGAGTTCCCGATTGCCATCAGTGCCTAACGCTGGACTGTCAGCTTGTGATTGCTTTAAGCTCGTGTAGCAGCTGTACTGACTGGTAGAACTCTGTGTATTTGTACATTTTTGGATTGGGAAATTGTTTAAGAGCAAATAAATCCAATGCACAGTGGGACTTCATACAGTGGTGTTTTTCCATAGTTAAATTACATTTTGCTCAGTGAAATTTGAGCCAAGAAAAAAATGCTTAGCACCAACCTCATTTATCACTGAATATGCAGCCAAAAGCTCTAAGTAGCCAACCAACACAAGTTAAAAAATTACTATGACATGCAAACCAATACCTATTCCATGCAAGCTACTCAGTGGGAAATGTTTCCTACGAGCCCTTGGCTACATGTAAAACTAGCAGATGAGCAGAAGGCAGTGCCAACGAAGGACGGGGACCCATGGGAGAGACCCACAGCCAGAGCAAAGGACAATTTACAGGGAGTTTCTCCCAGCTCTCAGGGCACAACCACGGAAAGCAGGAAGGTGCTTGTTAGAATATCCTGGCACAACGTCAAATGCTCTCCCTCATATGTTATGTTGCCTATTCATCCATCCATCCCTCTGTCTCTAGACACCTTCCATGTAAAATTACTATTTTGCCACCGGTCTGCAATTCAGAGCTTCACCCCTCGGTGACCGGCCAGCAGTGATGATGGCCTAAATGGTGAGGAGGAGGGACAGGCAGGTGTATTTTGGAAGAGCAAAGAAAACATTGTGGATTGACCCTGGAATTCAGAAGCATTTTGGAAAGGTATGTTGAAAGGGGACTGGAAACGCTGTGGGTATCTTTATGGTGTAGCCAGCCACTTCTCCAGAGCAGACTGAAAGGTCAAAGACAGTTGAGTCACCTCCGCTCCGCAGTGTGGTTGACAGGGCTGTGGATATAAACCTTGAAGTCAGAGACGCTGTTTCTGCCAGCCTTTCTACAACACATAAGAGGAAAGGAGTTCAAGGATGTAGGGGACAACACCATTGGAAGTAACATAATATTTGAGAGCTCGCTGCAGCTAGAAAAGAGAGCGCTGTTTGCTGTCATTCCTCATTAAAATGCAAAGCAATGTCTTTGTACAATCTGTAAACACGACTATTTCTTCTTTTCTGCCTGTGAACTTCAAACAGATATAAAACTTGGGTATATCAGATTCCAGAGGAGATACAATCTATTTTTCCATGAAACATCAAAAAATATATCTTCACTATCTCTGTCTTTCATGATGCACATATGTGTAGTGGGAGCTGGGCTGTAAAAAAATGGGGGGGGGGGGG
>NW_009622653.1:74286-75335 GCF_000690535.1 Cariama cristata
GGGGGAATTTAGCTCAAGCATTTATCCTGCCCATTTTGGAAAATACCAGGGTTTAAAAATTGCCTGAGTACTCCGCAAAAGAGCTCTAACAGGGTTCCCCACCGTCTTTATTCACCATTTAAACCACCAGTAAGCATGCAACAGCAGAGTCTGCAGTGAATCTTCCTGCCATTGTTTCTCTTTCCCGGACAGCTTGTTGTTCTTCTGTTAAGAAATATTCCAGCAGAAATTGTTCCTCCAGACACGTTGTGGACTCTTAGCGCTCTGCCTTCAGTCAGTCTAACCCGGTGTTTGCAGGGGTGGAGTACACCCCTACCGCCGATGCTTTGGTGCAACGCTCCTTTTGCTCTGCCTCTCTAACGATGCGCCACGCCGGGGCCAGGCGGTCATGATTTCCTTTGGTCCTACACCTTTCCCCACCCTCCGCTTTGGGTGCTATACGGCTACGCTTTCATTAACTTGATCATATTTTTCCTTCTGGTTTGCACTGGTTTAAATGAGATCATCCCTTGTAAACTCTGAGAGCCACGGACGTTCCCGCTGGTCGTAGAAATACAGCCGAAAGACGGAGCTCGCTTCTGAAAATGCAGTGTCACCTTCTGCTTTCAGCATCAGTGGCACCGTTTGGGAACAGAGCATGACACGTATCCAACCAAGCAGAAGTGGGATGCAGCAAAAATGAGAAATTAATGTAACACATATGGCTTTAGTTTCCCTGCAAATCATGTTCAGTTTAGGCCATAATGATTTATTCTAAAAAGCGCATTTAACTCCAATTTGGTTCTGTATAACAGAACAGATGGGGGAAATCCACAGAGCTGTACTTTTCTGCATAAATAAGAGTGATCGCATTCATATCCTGATTCTTTTTTCTTCCCCCCACCCCCCCCATCCATCTTCAGGTATTTGATTTTTACACTTAAAATAAAATGAATTGACAAATAATTTATGTTCTGAATTTATGCGGTCTTACTTCGGGGAGAGGGGTGAGTTCTCAAATCAGCACGTAGCCATTGCTGTGCGAAAACAGCTTTGCCATCCCGCTCTTC
>NW_009622653.1:75366-91102 GCF_000690535.1 Cariama cristata
CCTCCCCTTGTCCCACATTCACACACAAATACCATTGTTAATAAAGGGCCTACGTTGTTTTGAGTTCTGCTTGTGAAGAACGCACCGAGTGGCGGAGAGAGAGGGATTACGTGTATTCCCACAGCTGTGCTGGCACAAGCGGAGATGCTGGTGCATCAACATGGGAGCTATCAAAACAAAGGCAAACAAGGCAGTATTGTTTCAGTTTCATTGAGGAAAACAAGAGAGAATATTTTCTTTTCCACTCTTGAAAAAGGAGAAAAATACTATAACCGGCCTTGTGTTGTTTCCAGTTTGAGAAATCAGCATCTTAAGGAATTTCTAGGAAAAGGAAAATCTCACCTTGAAAAATTAAGACCAGGTCAAATGCCCTGAGGCTTCCTATTGCTTTCCCTTCTGTCTGCCAGGCTTGCTTCCCAGACCCCAGCTCCCAGCCAGAGCAGGGGCTAGCAGCGATTGCCTTCACCGTGTCGGCCAGAGCCCAGACCGGGGTGCCAGCTCGGCGCAGGAGCCTCTCCGAGCCAGCAGCCTGCTCTGACTCTTTCCAGCAAACAACTTTACAGCCCTGGAAATGACTCTGGACTGGCAAATGACATTATTTTTATGGGCCATTGCCTCATTGCAGCACTTTGCTCCATCCACTTTAGCATAATGTGTCTTTTTATGGACTATTTTACCACCCTGTTATCTCAGCTCCTTACAGAAGCATCCTGCCGTAACGCTGTTTCCTACCACGCGGGCAATACGCCTTGAGAGCACCGTGCGTTATCCTCAGCATCGCTCGCCTGGGCTCGGCAGGCCAAAGACCATCGTTGCCCAAGGCAGGGGACTGTTCATGGTCATTGCCTCCCCCGTGCACATTTATACCCCTGCCCAGTAAATATTAGCGCTACACCTTTGGTTAATGCCTGCACTTTCGCAAGCCTTGCACCACTTCTCGTGGTCGCCCCCAGGTTCGCCTTCCACCCAGGGCAAAATGTAGCTTTATTCTGGGGGGGGCTTGGGTTGGACTGGAAATGTGTACAAGAGAAATGTGAGAGTGAGGATAGCTGGGTTTGGTATGGCTGGCACTGCTCTTGTGGCCTGTAGGGCTCGGGGAGCTGCATCGGAGTTTATTCCTGTCTGCAGGTGGAGAAATCTGAAACCCAAAAGATCCCTACTTAATTTTATAGAATCATAGAAAGTTTCTATGGGTCATGAATCATAGGGTCATCTAGTCCAACCCCCTTGTAATGAGCAGGGACATCTTCAACTCGATCGGCTTGCTCAGAGCCCCGTCCAGCCTGGCCTTGAACGTCTCCAGGGATGGGGCATCTACCACCTCTCTGGGTAACCTGTGCCAGGGTTTCATCATCCTTATTGTGAAAAATTTATTCCGTATATCTAGTCTGAACCTACCTTCCTTTAGTTTAAACCCATTACCCCTTGTCCTGTTGCAACAGGCCCTGCTAAAAAGTCCCTCCTCCTCTTTCTTATCAGCCCCCTTTAGGTACTGGCAGGATGCCCTAAGGTCTCCCCGGAGCCTTCTCTTCTCCAGACTGAACAACTCCAACTCTCTCAGCCTTTGCCCCTCTTCTTTACAGAAACTGTAAGTTCTTGAGAGCATGAACAATACCATCTAGCTGAAAACTGCCTAGCTCACCAGGGACCCCACTTTTGGGGTAATAGTGGACTACATAAATCCCATATATATTTTACATATAACTAGCCCTGTCACAAAGGTGAGCTTTGAAAGTCCAGTTCAGTTAGCTTTAGATCCCTTTGGAAGTTCATCACCGAGAACAAATTGTTCTCCTCAGAGGAGAGGACAATTGCTTTCTGGAAGAGAGGGTCTACCTTTGCAAAGTTCAGAAGGTGTAAAGACTAAACATCTCTCTGACACTCTCACTCCTGCTCTGGCCCCAGGTCAATGACTTTGTATGACAAGAACCCACCTTGGTGGTAGTTCATTAGTCATAATGCCGTTCATTAGCCATGCCGTGCCAAGCCCTGCTGACAAATGCATAGCTATGGTTGGTAGCTCTTTCCAAAAGCCCATGAGCAAATTAGAAGTCCAGAAGTCCTTTTTTAGGAGCCCAGGGGCTCTTTTTCAGGAGTCCAGGAGTTCTTCTTTCCAGAAGTTCATCCATTAATGCCAAAGAGTAAACTCTTCAGAAGTATAAAGGTGAAAGACAATGTCAGATGCTTTTTTTGAACTAGAAAGATTAATACCGTTGAAACCAATAAAAATTCCATCGGATTTATTGATGGTCTATCCACGGACCAGGGGTCAGGAGGTGAGAGCTCTCTTCTGTACATTAAATGATCATTTGTTACAAGGAGCCCTCTAAGCATTCGGAGGGCTTTCTCCATTTTTTACTTGATCTTTTCAGACCTGTCCCAGCTGGCTTTTTCCATCTGCTTCCTCAGCATGACTTGATCTCAATTTCAATCTACTTTTCTTTCTTAGCTCTGTTACCCTCCTTTTCTTTCCCTTTCACTGTTCTCCTCATAATTAACCATCTCCACCTGCTCTGCCCACCCTAATTTAATGAACAGCATGACCCAGCATGTTCTTGGGTCCCCTTGGGCTTCCTCCCTCGCTCTCTGGCCATCACTAGGCAAGTCTTGCTGCCTAGCTTCACAGAGGACCACAGGATGGTGGCTTCTAGGCAGATGACAATGTCACTTAAGTTCATAAACTGCAGGCTTCAGACAGTTATGGGAAGTGGTAAATATATCCTGGGCACAGACAGGCTTCAAAAATGATCTGACAGGAAAAAAAACGGTTGGTCATCCTAGCCAACAACTCTTCCGAGAAAAGCAAAGATTGACTCCAACCTGGCAAAGACTGCTGTGCACCATGGTGGCACTGACATCACCAGGACAAGGCACTGAGAAGCAAATGCCATAAAGCATTTTGTTCTGCCATAAAACTGGTTGTAGATTGGTTTTATAGACATACATATATATGAAAAGCCTCCTTTCTTTGGCACAGCCATGCAATGCACATATTTTTTGTAAAATAAATGTAATTAAAGTAAAAATAATAATGATTTTTTGCTGTTAATTTCTGCTGATGTTTTTCATCTAGGGTTCCTGGCCCACAAGGCACCTATTACTGACTGTTGTGGCTCTGGCCCCTTCTCCAGCCCCAAAGTGATGTGGCAGGGGCTTGCCCTGGAGCTGCTCACCTGCACTCACGGGTCAGAGATCCTGCCAGCGGCTTTCGCAGACAGAGGAATCCCTGACACATTTCTTACCTGCCCCATGCCTTCCTCGGGATGCTTACAGAGGAGAACAGCACCATGTTTTGCTCTAATTCATCCCTGGTTTGGGTAGCTGAGGTACACAGGAGGTCCTCAAGGCTAAGAGAACAAGTCTGGCTGTGAAAGTCACGTTTTCAAGCCATCAGAACCCAAAAGCCGGACACCAAACACTTTGCCTTGCGTAGCCTGCCTGCACCGCGTATGCAGCAGTCCCTGGGCTGTGCGTTTCTAGCTGGGGGGATGTTTAATTGCTCCTTTCCAGAAACAAACCTCCATTTGTATTCAGTTGCAGATGGACTGCCAGATTAGGAACGTGACCGTGCCCGGTTGACATGAACCAAACTAACTTTGCCATCCCCAGAGTCCCGTTTTGATCCTGCACCCTGGAAAAGGATGTGGCTGCTCGCACCCCTCTGGGGCAAATGTGGTCCAGTGGAGGAGGGAGGACTTTGCACCCTTACTCCTGCCACCCGTGGCTTCTAGGAGGTTCGTCTCAGTGCTTCGCAGGGAGCTGTGAAGGGAACGCCATACCTTCCTTGATTCTCAAAACATGTACAGCTAAAGACTAGAATGGCTAAAATTCATTGCCGCTTAGGAAAGGATTTGGGGGTTTGGGAATTGTTGATTTTTTTTAGCTCTTTTTTTTTTTCTCATGTGGAAAAAGCAAAGTTTGCAAGCAGTAAGGGAAGTATGAGATAAATTCAGTATATAAAGTCTTACATGTGTGAGATTTTTATACGGAATTTGAAATATTCAATGCATTTATAAGTGGAAGGACTCAAATCCAAAAAGAGATGAAAATGTATCTGTCTTGAGTACCAAGGGGATTTTCCTGTGATTTGCTGTCCCTTGTGTGTTCCATTTGCACCATTCATATTTGTTCACGAGCTTCCTTAGCTATTAGAAACGAAAATTGTTAGGAATCCAAGACTCTCGTTTCCTGTCAAACATCTGCATAGAGCTTTGTTCAGCTTCAAAGCTTAAGTCAACTGCGTTTAATATCTGAATTTGTCTCTGAAGCAGCAGCAACAGCAACTGACAGTAATAAAACCCTACAGGAAATCAACTCGGAGCAGAGCATATGTGAGCCAGGTCTTGGTTAGATCTATCTTAAAAGCCAGGATAAAAGGCAAAACCAAGAGGGCTTTGCATCAGCAGGTTAAAGCGTGGTTGCCAATTGCTCGTTGGAACCGCAGAGCTGTTCTCTTCATCCCCCTCGCACAGAGACCGCTAGGCTTTAAGTCAGCCAAGGGTCTTATATTTCTAGCTATTTTGGTGCATTCTGAAATTGTTTCTATTCTTAATACTCCGTAGTCATTAAATTACAGCCAGCTGTGTCCCGTCACTGACATTTCTTGCAAACTGTTTTTAAAATGTAATGCTTGCAGTTCATAGACGGTTGGTTATCCCCGAGCTGAATGACAAAACAGCATTGAACAGAGCAGCGCGACCCGTGAGCGCGTCCTCCGGTATTCCACAGCTAACGCGAAGTGCAGGCAACACGTAGAAGGGGCTGGGCATTGAGGAAAACGGATCGTGAAAGGGGTTTAAGGCACAAAGGAAATTAAAGCACAAACTGACTCTGCTTAAATGAACAGGAGTGATATTTTGACGTGTCATTTCACATTTCCCATATGGCTTCAACTAGAGTTGATTTGAAACCTTTCAAAACATTTTCCTTGTGTGCAAAATGACCTTTTGCAACAAAGCTGTAAACCATTCGGCTGTTAAAGTCATTTTAATTAAACAATTGAACCGGCCTGTGTGTCTCCCAGGTGGGGAAGTCTGGGATGCTGCTTTGAAGCAGCAGCTGCTGGCAGAGGCACCTTCGCTGGAGGGGAAGGAGAAGAGGGGAGATGAAATCCCCCCTCAAACCTGACCCTGGGCTTTGGGGGAGCTCACTCGATTCTGGCCATGGGAATCTCCTTCCTGGTGGGTGGTTGACCACGTGAAGGTAAAGATTTTTAAAAATAACGTCTGATGTTGAGGCTGCCAAAGTGTTTGTGCACAGAGCTAGGGCTGCTGTGTGGGAATGTGATTTTTTTTTTTCCAGCAGTTGGGAGCTCTGCACTTTTTTGAAGGGATGGGTTGGAAAGGGTACAGCATGCTCAACAGTCAAAACCAGACAGTTGCCTCTGAAAACCAAGACCCCAAATATGTGAGTGTAAGGTGCTAAAGTCTGACTATTTGCTTTCTTCTTCTAGACCAGGTTTCTGCCCAAAGTCCAGGTTGCAGAGAAGTGTTACTTGCTCCATGTCGCTGTGTGATTCCCCTGGGAGGGGGGAGACCCTGGCAGACCCTGGCTGGCACTTAGCAGAAATAGCTGGTGAATAGAAAGAAAAAGAAAAGGGGAGGAGAGAAGGGGGAGGGAAAAAAAAAGAAAAGAAAAAAACCAAAACCAAAAAAACACCCCACAAGAAGTCAGGATACTTTTGCAAATCCATAACCAAAGAAAGAAGAATTTTATACAAAAAGCTACGTGCAACAAGTAAAAAATAGCTTGAGCTTCTTGCCAGGTGACCTTCATCTGCCTTGCAGGGGAGCTGGGAGCCCTCGTTAGCCCTTGGAAAGCACCCAGCTTTGCTGAGGAAGGGTGCTCCCGAAGGGCAGGGGATGCCAGGAGAGGGGTTTTGCTGTAGGCTTGCCATCCTCCATCGGTACTGTTGAAGGGAGCTGCGGGCTGGAATTTCAAAGGTCCTCTTTCTACTGCTGTGTGCTTGAAGTCAGGGTTTTCTGTTCAAGGAACAAAGGCAGAGCTGAATCCGCCAAGGCCAGAAATCCTGGGAGAGGGAGGGGTTCTACCACTTTGCAAAGCAAATTGATTTTTTTGAAGTGTACAGTGTTAAAATGCTCAGAGGACTGCTGCTTCTTTGCCATAAAAATATCACTTCTGCATGGCTCTTGACAGAAGTTCACGTTTGCCTCCGTACGTGTGGCGGGGGCAGGTCCGTAGGCTCAGGGTTCATCTCTGCAGCTCTTCATTGGTTCAACTGCCCACCAACACCTGGTAAGCGATGCTTTCATTTCCTCCTCTGCTTTTTTTTCTTTTTTTTTTTTTTTTTGAGTTATCTCATGCAAAAAGATTACCTGAGAACCCCCTGAAGAGCAGGGAATGCTCTGAATCCCAATGGGATAGCAAGCAGCACAGCTAATTTCTTTTTTTTACAAATTACCTAATTTTCAAGCAAGTGTTGTTGCCAAGTGCTTCGGTGAATAGACTGAGACAGTTTGGGCTGGAAAAAAGAAAGACAGTGACTAAGATCCCCTGTATTCCTTATTTTCAGTGGAAAAAAGCCAAATGAGTGTGCTTCCCCAGAAAACAGAAGGAAAAGTAGTGCTTTGCTGTTTTTTTTTAAGATTTTTTTAAAATGTGGGTGGGATTGCAGTCAAGGTCATGACAGCTCCTTCAAGGAGAGTAATAGCCCGTGTTATAAACACGCACTTCTAGCAGGAAGGAAAACCTGCAAAATCACAGGATCTTGAAACATGCTGAATTGTAGGGGAGGAAAAAATAAACCCATACACTTCTAGCCATGAAGCATCATTTCACATAAATTCTAACGAGTGGGTGAAACAGCAGCTATAAAACAACCGTGTTGGGTGATAAATCCACTTTGCCATGACCAAGTCCTCTCGGGTGTCAGAGGCTTCCCTAATGTTGATATTTACCCGGTTTTGTTCTTTCGTGAGTCATGGCTTGGCACGCTTTCCTCCTCGCAGCAGCGGGAGAAGCTCGTCCTTGGCCAAGCGCGGGGTGGGCTCGGTGCCAGCGGCAAGCGCGGCTTCCCGGCCGGGCTGCGGCCAGAGGACTTCTGCAGAAGGGTGCTCTACCAACAGGTGGGTCTCAGTTGACCGGCCCCAAAGGGCTGAGGTCTTATTTCCTTCGTTGCAGGCAGAGCCCAAGCTCCCCTGTTAAGGACGGGGTGCTAAACCCGCTGCACCAGGGCAGGACTGGTCCCAGGGTATCCCTGATGGGACTTCAGTGAGCCTTGCTCTAAATTACTTGACTGACGGAGCTGCTGCCGCTTCCCTTGAGATATTAGGAGTCCTTTCAGCCCTTTGAAGGTTGTGCTTCTGAACAGCATCCTCTCCGATGAGGATGAGGCTGCTTTCCTCTGCACCAATGTATTCAGGGTTGTGGAGAATGTGGGCTGCTTGGGTCATTTTTTTTTTAATAAATGGGCTGCAGGATTTGTTCTATACATTGTATTGACCCGTATTTGGGTGCGAAAGGATCGGTTTCTGCTTGGGAACAGGGGAATAAGGGATGAAGTGACTGAAATCCCACCAGCCTGTGAGAGTGCGTTATCGGCAGTCACCAGGCACCGTGTGTCCAGGCTGGGTACTGCCCGGTTAGGTGGGAATGGTGGCTTGGGAGTGAGAAGAAGAGAATTTTCTTTGGGAGCAAAACAAGGGAGGCACAGCCCCAGCCCAGTGATGGCGTGGATATCAGGCTCGGTTGCTGGGCATGAGCCCCGTGTCCTGATGATGTCCCGGGGTTGTGGTGCCCTGGGAGGGTTACAGCTCTGCGCTTTGTGCTCAACCCCAGGCTTTCATCCTCTCCTTTCCCAGTAAAACTGCAGCAGCACGGAGTAATACTTGGGAGACAGTAGCAGCAGGCAAGGCGCTAGTGCTGCAGCTTCAAAGTCGCACATTGGCACGGGGGGCCAAGTTACAGGACCCTCCCAACCCACATAAGGCTGTTCTTGGTGATAGAGACTTAATTTTAACTTGAATATACTAATACAAGGAGTAGCGATGAGCAGAACTACTTGATGTTCTTCCCCTACACCCATCAGCCTCCCAGGACCTGCTCCTGCCCTTCCTGGTCCTGCAGTGGGAGGAGATGGGGTGCAGGGGCCTCCGTCGTGGGAAGATGGAGGTGGGAGATGGGGCAGCTGGGGCTTTGGTGCACTCTGCAGAGCTGCACTCTGTACGGCAGGGAGGAAAGGGACACAAAATTAGCATCCAAGATACCACGGCAGTGCTTGGTGATTATTTTACTTTTTTGATCTTGGCATTGGAGACATCTTCATATCACGGTATTAGTGTGGCAGCAGTGTGCTTTGTCCTCGGGTCCAGCTGACAGAGACATGCTGACTTCTTTGGAAAAGCCACGTGCATCAGCTGTGGCCGGTTCTGTTGACGTTGCTCACCTGTTGGCACGGTCCGTGTGAGCAGCTGAGCTCATCTAGCCTCGAGGATGGACAACAACGAGCAAAAGGTACTGAAAGCAAAAGTGGGACTCCATCCTTTGAAGACTTTTTCAGCTGCAACAGCTTTCTGGGGATATTTAGAGAAACTACACCTCAAGTTGAGATTTCGAGCAACAACTAAGTCCATGATCACAGTAACATCAAAAGAAGAAAAAGCATTCCTCCTGGGGATGCTTCTTACAAATCCAGGATAATCCAGTGTTGGAGGCAGTGCATGGATGAATGGCAGTTCTTCTCTCCCTATGAGAAAGAGTAAGGTACCTGAGAGCCAGAGGAAGCTGAGTGGTGGGGACAGCCAGCAAAAGCCTCTGGAATTTATTACTGCTTCGTTTACCGAAAAAAAAATTGCAATCTTGCACAAATGCAAATAGAAGGCAGGCAGCTCAGCATAAGCCATTGAAAGAATGGAAACCAGGCAGGGTATTAAATAAGAGATGAGCAATGTTTATAATTTATTATTATGGCTTTAAGGGAAATATATGACTTTTCTGAAGTGATTTTAATGAGCAAGTTAAGAGAGAGAAGTAATTCTGGAAACACTGCTCAGCAATTTGTATTGGGAATCACTGAAATGCAGCCACCAAACCAGCCTGGGGTTGCTAAGGAAGTTTGAGTGGGTATCAATAAAATATTTGGAGAGAAAGAGCTGGCCTGAAAGTGCTGACCCCCTCCCGGCAGCCCTGGGGACCAGGCAGTTGGTCACCTGGGGCTGATCTCCTGTGCCCTGTGCAGCGGTTACGTACAAGATGCGAGATCCACTATGGCATGGGGAGAGCAGGTCACATCCCGGGATGCTTGGCAGGCTTTACTGGTACCCTGCCTGTGTTTACTGGTGCAGAGAGAGAGACAAAGCCCTGTGTCATCTGCTTCCACAACAGGGAACCTAACGCAGCTATAGGTACTTTTGAAACGTATATCTTTCTAGCCAGCCTCCTCCTTTAGTGTGGCCCCCTGTGCTCAGCTTCACCCACAGGGTTCTATATGTCGGGAGGAGTCCGAGGAGCGGCTTTACAGCTCCTTTGCAGTTCAGGCACTAAGTCCTTCGCCTTCACGAGGGGAAATGCTGTGTCCCCCTAAGGCTCCAGCATCCCCCGGCATGGCCTTGAGGTGCTCGCTGAGCCTCCGTCTCCTTGCCTGGGGTAGATGTCCAGCACTGCAGACGTTCAGAACAGAAAAGTAAACTGCTTTTCGGATGGTTTCCTACAGCACCCACAGCCCGCGCAAAACCAGAAGCATCTGCAGAATCATGGTTTTGCTGCACCTTTCTTGTCATCCCTCCCATCTGTGTCTCCTTTATCGGGCAGAAGATCTGAGCATCTTGGACAACAGCCTGCTTGGTCATTTATTTGTGGATCCTCCTCATACACCGAGCAGGAAGGACTGCTCACTTTCTCCAAGGAGCACTTCAGGACATCATACAGACTGCGTTTGTTGTTTCTTAGGATATGTCGACCTTTTAAAGAAAAGGAATTCAGAATGCAGCTGGCTTGTAAGAATTACCCTGCTTCTCTTCACCGTTTCTGTTTGCTAACAATGGGTTGCCTGTTTTTAGATAAACAATAATTTAAAAAAAAAAATAATTAGCAAACAAGGGTATGTGTGATTTTCTGCAATGCATGAATGTACAAGTGGGATGCTGATCATCCCGGGACCAGAGGCAGATGGTAGATATGTAGTAGTTAGGGCTACTAACAACTGAGATGGGAACCTAGACCCGTTCCCCTACAAAGAGACAAATTACAAGGTCTGTGATAACCAGTACCCTGGTGAGTCATGATTAAAAGAGCAGGATCTGCAGTTGTTTGGGTTTTTTTGAGGCATAAGCAAGGACCGATTTGGCTCATGGTGACTCCAATAGACAGAGGGCTCCTGGAGGAAGATGTCCTGCTCTCCGAGGCTTGTTTCGCTCCGGAGAAGATGGCATGCTAGAGAGAGGGTGGTCATCTTTCCTACCAATGTTTTATTGAAGATAATAGTCATTTTGCAGGAGAACAGCAAATCCTACCGATGACTTTGCCCTCACTAAAAAAGCCGTGCCAGCTCACGGGCTGTTTTGGGACAGGCTCCACCACCTGCATTTGGGGTCTTGTTTGGGACCTGGAGCTCCAGTCTGCCTTTCAGCTGCAGTGCAAAGCCCAGCTCTGCGCAGGGACTGCTTCCCTCCAGCCTGACCCCCGGGGACCGAAGGGTAACCTCTCCCCGCCGCTCCCGAGGAGCAGAGTCCAGCAGAGCAGCCCGTCTCAACCATCTGCAGTAAGATAAACACGTGGGCTGAGTTTCCCCTTCCCAAGGGCTGTGAGCTCTATAGGTATCCGTAGGGCAGGCACTCCTGCTGACAGCCTGCCACTCAAACTGCAAACAGACAAGCTCCAAAGGTCACCAAGTCGGTTATAGGAAGTGAACCAGAATAAACAGCCTCTTTATCAGGCTTGATTTTTCTAGCGGGCTCAGGGAACGCTCCAGCTCTGCTCTCCGAGGGAAGCTGCCTGCCGTGAGATGCCTGGGGATTTATCTGGCTGCGGCTCAGCAGACCGACACGCTTGGTCTCCTCTCCCACATCTGCTTCCTCTTCCACCTCACGCTTGGCACCTTCTCCTTCTGGCAGCGAGAGCCGGTTCGCTGCTCTCTGAGTTCAGGTAAAGACTGCACTGGTGATGTTATCCTAGATCGAATTTTCCCAGCATTTTCCTCTTGGGAAATCAACCTGTTAAGGTGGCTCGCTCTTCCATGAGCTACCGGGAACCCCTTGCCTGGGTTGCTGTGTATAGCATGTCTCTGATCTCAGCTGTTTGGGGTTTTTTCAGCAAAATGGTCCGTGGCTTTGCAGAGGGGAGGGGGCCGTTATATTTGCCCGTGCTTTGCGGCCAAGGAAAGCATGATGCTGCTCGCCCCAGCCCAGAGAGCGTGGTGACTTGCCTCGTGCCAGGCCATCTGAAGAGGGAAGGAAACAGGTCCTTTTCTCACTTCCCACTCACCAAAACAAAGGCTTGTTCACAGGGTTTCATGCTTTTTCCCAAACTCTGTTTTTCCATGGACAACTGCCACAGACCAGCACGTACCGATAGCATCAAAGTTTTCCTTGGAAACCCTCCAAGGCGTTCAGCTTGGTGGACCACACAGTTATTCATACACGGTTTGGGAACTACTGATCTGCCTGAATCCAACCAGCCTTTTTTTTTTTTTCTTTCTGTGCCATTGATCTCGCACTTTTCTCGACTACCAGAATGCAGTGAGCATTTCTCATCTTTCTAGCAGCTAAATTTTACTCTTTGGACTTCATCTGTGCATTACTTGGTATGCCTGCACCCCCATGCACACACATGCACCCCTTGGAGCAACACTGGCCCCATCCTCCAAGATGAAGCTCGCTTATTCTCATTTTTAAAATGTACTGAACAGTTGCATGTGCCTAAGCAAGAGGGGAAGATTTAGAGAGGTGGGAGCCCCATGTGCATCTTCAAGACTCACTGCAGGTCTGGCCATCCAAACCCAGAAAGATGGGACAGAAATACTGTCCTGGTTTGGAGCTTACAGAAGAAGATATTTACCTTCATACAGTCTGAATAAGCCATAATTTAGATGTGACCCCCAGGGATGTGGCTATCGCTACCCTTGTTCCTGTTTCTAAAAGTACTTGTTGGCAAAATGAAGCGTGAGCGCCTGACTCGAGCTGTGGGAGCTACTATCTACCCTCTGCCACTGCCTCATTGTGTGGCCTTGGGCAAGTCCTGTAATTACACTGGGACCTTGTTTCCTAGCCTTTAAACTCGTATAATAAACATCTCCCTCACTCACACTATGTTTTCTGTGACACTTAAAGCCAGCCACTGATTCTGCCTTTCTCCTTCGTGCCTTCCTCAGCAAGAAGCCGCATTAATTTTGGTGAAATTGCTCGTTGTAATAAGGGCTGCTCTGGATAAGGGCAGCAGTGAGGTCTGCGGTCACCAGCCAGCACTTGGAGATGTGTGGGGGAAAGACACTGTGTCATTACAAACAACTAATTACATTATTATTAAGTTCATTACTGTTGCCTGCTGAAAGGATCAGTATTCAGAGCCTGATGCGTTCTCACAAGAAATCAATGGGATACAGGGTTGGTATTCATGTTCTCTGAGAGCTCAGTAGGTCCTTAGTGAGGACACTGAATGGCATAAAATGTTATTTAAAGAGTAGTTACTGTGCCTGTGTAGGAAAACACGTGAAGTACAGCATGAAATTTGAGGAAAATGTATCTTTTTAAACACCAAGGTTTCATTTCTCTTAAGCAATGAAATCTTACAGCTGTGTTTTTTCCTAACAGGTAATTTTAGACCGGCTTAAATATACTTGCACCTTCCCTCTGGGTGAACTGCTCTTTGTTGCCTCTTTAGGCTGCAGCCAGCATCTTTCCAAATTATATTCTCGCTTTCTTTTGCTCCACTTTCCCTCCCTCCTTTGACTCTTGTCCTAGACAACACCATAGCCCGCACAGATTTTCACATTTCTTCATTAACACACAGGGATGCAGACTAACATCTTGGTTATTCATCAAAGATGATTCCAGTATTCAATAGTCATTACTATTTCAGCTGCCCTGCAATAGGAGCACCCGGTTCTCAGCTCAACCGAAGGAAAGCTGCCTAATTTCACTCTAGCGCTAGTACGTGCCACTACGTATTACTCGCCCTTCCTACCGCGGCTGAGTAACTCTGAAGTATGCTCCATAACCCGGTGACTCGCAAGGTACGCTGCTGAGCTGAGCGAGTCGTGCTCCGGTGATGAGAAACTCCAGGACTGTAGCAAGTAATTACTGAATTAAGGTGAGCAAAAGCTGGACTTTTGGAGGCAGAGGATCAGTAGCAGGTGTAAAAAGGGAGTTTCTCACTACGGCAAAGCACTGCTCGCTACTCCGATGCGTTATGTCGTTTTGCCCTTTTCTTCTAAAGCATCTGTACTGGTCTGTGCTAAGATGCTGGATATAGGAATGGTATAATCTGTGATAACATCACATATTTTCTGAAATATCAAAACCAAAGTATCTCTCTTGTGCTCCAGCTCCCCGATGCTATTTTTTGTAATGTGACCACAAATTGACAAATAATAGACATTCAGTGAATTACCAAGACTGAGGGAAACTGCGTTAGGTGTCTTTATTGATGTGCTGCTGTTCTGCAGTTGATTCTCCCTGGGGAAAAAAGCAAATAGAGACAAAATACAGTCTGCTTTATTTTCTACCTTTTCCAGACAGCTGCATTTTTCCAGGGTTAGGGTTTTCCAGATCCTCCCGAACCATCCTGGAGATCATAACTGGCATCATACGAGACTTGGACATGATGTCAATATAGTCATTTATTACAGCACTCTTTAAGCCGAGACACGGGCAAATAACCTTTGTTATTTGTGGACTATTAGTGCTCAGATACAAAGGAACCTCTAAAAATACTGCGGGCCAAAGGATACAGACGGTCTCTTAGGCTGAACTACGGATTAGTATCTCCCAGCCTATCAGCCCTGGGTGACATGAAGCCTGTTATTTCTCTGTGGATTTCTGTTTAGAGAAGAGAGATCATACTAATCCTTTCAGGTTCAAATAAGCAATAGAGAATTTCATATGATTTCCGCAAGCAAGACCTGAAAATAGATATTAGGAAGGTGAATTTCTTTCTGTTCTGCTCCCTGAGGTGATGGATGAGTGATGCCAGTTTGTGCTTTGTTAGTGCATGTGTCTCCGTTTTGTTTAAAAAAAAAAAAAAACCAACTTAAAATTTTAATGTAAAATAAGTTAAAGAGGGGCAGAATGGAAAAGCAGATTTGGTGCCCAGAGTGAACTTTTCCTAACTTGTGTTGAGGACAAACCTCCTGGTCAGCAGCCAGAAACTTATTATTCCAACAGGTTTATTATCGTGCTGGTTCTACAGTGAAAGATAGTACGAAAAGAAGAGTTGCCCAGGGACAAATCAAGAAAACTGTCGGTGAGGGCTTCTCGTTGTGCGGTCCAGCACACTGTAAGGCACCGTGCACTCATCCAAGCATTAACAAAAGAAAAAATTCCAGTAATGGTAAATTTGCCACAGCTCATATAAGAAGTGTAATGACATCAGACCAAAATCTGTTCCTGCAAGAAGACGAGAGGCATCCAGAAAAATACTCCTCTCTCCCAGTGGAGTGACTCTGGATTTACAGGAGGGCAAATCGGTACCAAATTCATCCCGTTGTGTTCTGGTTTGTTCTTGTTTGTCAGAGACAAAAGACAACTGCACTAAGTTCTGCCTGAGCAGCAGCCCCCAACTGAGCTGTTGTAACGAGCTGCCCCGTTCTCAGGACACGCGATTGGCACTTTGAGGTTTCTCCAGTCAGATGTCAAAATTTACAAGCAGCTTTTAAAAATGCAGGCCTCCAAACGACATACTGAATTCTTGCTGAGATTATGAAATGAAAAGGCATTTTCATTAAGATGGAGATTCTGGCCCTGCTGAAATCACTGGCGAGATTTCTGCTGGGTTGGTTGGAGCCCGGGTTGCCTCATCCATATTTTAACAGCATCACCGTGCATTCTCCAGGGAAAAAAAAAAACAACCAAACACTTCAGGGGAAGATTAAATTTGCCTTTCCAAGTGATTCTTGTCCCCTCTAGCTAGCAGAAAATCTGAGTGTAGATCCCATTTGCGGGTTATGCTGTTACCTAAGGAAATAAATGGGAGAAAGAGGAACGGGGCAGAAATCCCTTCCTATTGCTTAATAAGCAGTTATGCTTCCACAGCCAGCAAAGCCAGTTGTCTTAATTGAATGAATAATGTGTTTCCACTATTCCGGATCTTCTGTAAATTAATTACTAATTGTTTTCAGTAGCACCCATCTGTGACAAGCATGATTAGGAGACTGAGTCAATTATGAGGTCACTCTGGGTTTACACCAAAGGCAACGAGAGCGAGGGAACAGCTGCCTCAAATGCGAGGTGAAAAGGTTTTGAAGCTACTTCATGTCCCCAGGTAAGCAGGCATACCGTCTGAATCCTTCTCCTACGAATCCCATTGTGCTTACCAATTGTTTTTTTGTGATTTGCTTTGCAGAATAAATCAAGCTTGCTTAGGCTCTTTTGTGCCCAGTAACCTTGCTAAAACCCTACAGCCACTTCTGGCTTTTAGGTCTCCTGCTTTCAGATCCCAATTATTTTCTTTTTCCCCCCTGCCTTTTCCAGAACTCTCCTCAAGGGTATTCTTTCATTTAAGGTCTTCTTTATATCTCACACAAAGAGATGACTAAATGCAACACCTCAAAAGGAGCTGGTTCTGA
>NW_009622653.1:91133-101480 GCF_000690535.1 Cariama cristata
CCGCTCATCGCCTAGGGAAAACGTCCTAAAGGGCTCTTGAGAACAGACTGTAGAGAGAAATCAGTAACTGTAGAGCTAATATATCTGTGCAGGTACTGTGGGGATACTGGGTTTGGGAAAACATACCACTTTCAGAAATTCCAGAAATGAACTGCTGCAAAAATGTGATACTTTTGATTACATATGGTATGCTTTAGGTCAACGGTGTGCTCTGTAATTCTTTCAACCTGAGACAAGACCCCAGAGATTGCTCAGTCAATAGGCTTGGTTAGGAATAATACAGTTTCTCTGATCCCGTGGAAGTGTACTGGTGTTCTGGTTTTCTTGCGAGCATGTACGACATCCCACATCAGACAGCTCTCGTTTCAGACCCACGATTGCAGCAGGCGGCCAAGGACCAGACCCCCAGCTGGAGAAAACCGATTGAGGTCTCTTGATTTTAATGGGTGGCTGCTGAGCCACATCACTCCAGCATCTGGCCCCCTCATCTTGGGATGCAACTCGTTACAGCAAATAATTAGGTTTCCTCGTCCTCACTGGATCCATTCTGTAATCTGTTTTTAGTACTCCTCCAACAGTAGGCTGTCTGCACCCTCAAAAACCATCCAGAAGCCCCTTCTCCATAGTGTTCCTATCAAGCAGTAGTCATTCCTATTTTCAGTCTCACCATCTGGTTTTATTTGTAAATTCTTCAGAGGGGGGGAAAAATAGATCTTTCAACACCTTCACATTCCACAGAGAGCCTTCAGAGCCCCTCTTTTTATTTACGAAGGTCCACCTTGCAACGAGTGGAAAACCTGTAACAAAACATGCTAATAATGGTACTTCACAAAAGAACAAAAGTCCGGTAACTGTTTGCTTAATGCATCTCGGGGGGGAAACATCCAAGGATTTCCAAGATCAAGTCATCGCCTTCTCTGCGGCAGCACAGCTGGCATCACTGGGGGTCACGAGCGACCTGCAGCACATCGTACATCAACCTGCGCGACACAAACCCCCCCAAACGCTTTCTTCCCACCTCTCTTGAGGTGCCTGAGTTTTTAACATACGTTGTGAGCTCCTCATTTTGATATTGTGATTACAGAAAGCCATTCCCTGGGAAAATATTTTTAAAGTGCTCCGGCAACTTACTTGTTTCCAAGCTACAGCTTGTCATGGGCCTTGGCGACAGCTGAAAAAAGGAAGGAAAGGACCATTTGGAATGCACTGAACTCAGGACTGGTCTTTAGAATCGTCTGCTGGTGCTGGGAAGCACAGATGTGGTCTTTTTGGGTGGGTTTAGGCTTAGAAGACATACTGGGGAGAGAGGGGTTGCAATATGAAGCCTTTGCTGTTGTTCTGCACATGCATTTCTGGTTTCTTCTGCTCCTGTGTCTGGGGCCTTATTCTGAACTGTATGTGGGGACTGTGAGGGGTTTCTGGAAACAAAGCAGTAGATTTTTGTTTATTCCCAGTTGAGAATAACGGGGAGCGAGGGGATGAAGCTGTGTGTCTGTGTGTGTATGACAGATACCCTCTGGTGTAAGGTGGTTTTCCGTTTTGGTTCGAGCAGCCGATTCCCCCAGAGCTGCCATGGGCAGGACGTCAAGGTGAGGCGGTGGGAGGAGATGGTGCCCACGCTGCACAGCCTGGTGGCTCCAGAGAAGCCTGATAAAACAGAAGAAGAAGGGGCTGCCCTAGCCTGGAGAGAAAGCAGGCAGGGTGGGAGGGGAACAAGCATCTTCCGAAGCTGCCCTAGAGCTGCTCGTGCTTCTCTCTGCCCACAGCCCTGCTCCTTCCCCGGGCTCCCCAGCGCAGAGGGGAATTGATGCTGCAGGGAGCTGCACCCCCAGCAAGCCCCGGGTAGCAGGGATGCAGTGACACAGGACGGGCTTTGGGCTGGCAGGGGCATTCCCCACACCACAGGCACCTCCCGGTAGTTTTAGTTCGTTTTTTATGCTGCCCGTGGGAATAGCCGAAGAAGAGATACGGGGTGGCCTGGGATCTGGCTGAGTCTGGTCCAGTGTAGGTCAGAGGAGTTGACCTTGGGTAGGAAAGTCCTACGTGCAAGCAGTGAAATGCAGGTTGCTCCACGACTGCCGGGAAGTAATGATGGTTTTAGTGCTTGACGGTGCCAAGAAGCTGTCTAAAGGGCACAGCCTGCTACTCCAGGTAGACACAGCAGTCCTGCGAGTGTGCAAGCCGGCCAGAAGAGCAAACAAGCGATGATCTTTCATAAGGCACCAGGTGCCAGGAAGCATCCCTGGCTGAGCTAACTGGTTTGATCTCCTGTGGAACTGTCCAGAGCACCGAAAAACCAAGCAGCTGCCAGCAGGGATGGCTGGATTCCCATATAAGAAATAATTTGCACTGCAATATCCAAATGGCAGCATAGAGAGCTCATCGCCACTGAGCACAAAGCTACTACCGATGCGTAGGATGAGCACAAAGATGCATTTTATCAGTTGTGTAAAAAGGACTCGGTAGGATTTTGTGTTGTGATGCCTGCGTCTTGCTGTTTTATTGATGAGTGTCAGTGTCAGAATCCATGAGCTGATGTAATGGGATGGCAGCAAGTCATGGGAAGGAAGAGCCTGGGAGGAAAAAAAGAAATAAAATTGCTTGGCTCTTGTCAAAACAACTCTTTGATGATGAGATAGATGACAAAAGATGGGGAGGAAGGCAGTGACAGAACTGCTGCCTTTCTGAGATAAAATAAGCCCCCTCACTATCATTCTAAAAACACAAAGTCTTGAACAAATGTGGCTACCAAGGAAGAGAGTAAGATGCCCTGATGGCTGGTAAAGCAGCAAGATAAACGGTTCAGATAAACATGGAGAACAAAACAGCGAGAGGAACAGTATTTAGGGATGCGTGCATGAGCAATGGGAAAACTGCTGCTGGCATGACTAGGAATAATGCCACCCAGGCAGAGGGTCAATCTGCTGCGAAACAAGGAGGTTCTTCTGTTTCGGGGGACTCCCAAGGCGGATTTCATTTCACACATTAGGAGATCTTGATGCTCCTTTGGAAATTGTCCTTTGCCCTTCTTCTCGGGCAGTGCCAGAGAGAACCACACAGCAGAGGAGAAAGGGGGAAAAAAAATGAAGCAGAAAGGTGTTTACATCACCTCAGTGGTGAACCAGATCTTTAAAATACTGAGAACCAGCTACAGGAGAATTAAGCCAGAACTAGTGAGCACCAAATACTGTTGCCCTAGACCAGCTTTAAACAGGCTGACTTCACTCTGTCCATCTCTTCCATCCGGGGAGATTTCCAGGGGCAAAGAGTGGAAGAAGAGGGAACGGCATTGAGGCGTTCACTGGAGGAGAATTAAGTGAATGAAACGCAGGACGCACCAGGGAAGTGGTGATAGAAAAGCCCAAGCAACAGAGTTGGAACACACGCGGAGAAAAAGGTACAGAGAAAACTTTGGGACAAAGTACAGAGGAACAAAGTCATTTAGTCCATCAACTTGTCTTTTGTGGTTGTTTGATTTCTGTTATACTAAAGGAAATGCAATTTAGTTACATTCTCTGTCAATCGATGAATCGGCATCAAAGACACCGGACTCCGCTTTAATATCTCTTCCTAATGAAAAAAAAAAAAAAAAGCTGCGAGGTCTGAAATATTTGACTAATGATAGAGGGGACAGCATGAAGTCAGAGCTAACAGTAAGATGTAGATGACAAAACCAGCATCAGGACAAATAAGATACGGTCGGAGACCTTATGTGATAACTCAAATCCGGTTAAAATCACAGCAAAGGGGGTTAGGTTTCTTTTGATGGTCAGTATTTTTTTCGAACAAATAACTGCCTGGCTTCTCACTGGGAGCCATAGGGAAGGGGGTAGGTACAGGGGAAATTTCAGCCATATAAAAATTCTCAGTCTAGAGAAGAGTTTCAGGCTAAGGCTTGAGCACGCATGCCTGTAGCGTGACCCGATATCGAAGTGTGGGAGTTGCCATCTGAGAAACTCCCTTTTGAGGCATGGCAGATCCCACCTGCCACTGAGGAGGGGGATGAGCGTTCACCAGAAAGAAATGCAGAAGTCGGAGGAGTCCAGCGTCCTGCTTGGGCAAAGCAAGGAGTCTCTGCAGCAGCACCGAGACCAACGGCCTCTCCAGATCGGTGGCCTAGCATCGTACGGTTGCTTACTTCATGCTTCTGGCAGAAAGCTCAACCTTTCTCTGCTAAACCAGCTCTTCAGGCATCATTTCTCTGTGGATGGGGAAGGAAATAAAAAAGGAGTCAAGATCACAGGTCAGGTCAGCTGCCACCCCCCAAAAGCCAAGGAGCGCATCTAAGGCCATGGTATAGCAACGACTGGAGCTGTTCTCAACACATGTGTACCTCACGGGCACATATAAGGACAAAAACTGGGGGGGGTGAAGGGAAGAAACCCAAACCAACCCCAACCCCAAACGATGTCTAGCTAGATCAAGCTTTCTGTAATTTAGCCAACTTAAAAGTCTAAGAGGGGGGAAATTTCTCAGGAAACAGCACCATCAAAACCATGTTTGAGGGAGGAGGGTGAGTTATCTCATTTATGAGCTTAAAAAAAAAAAAAGATTTAGCTCTGTTGGTAGGAAACATCATCATCGCTTCCTTTAGAAGGTTTATCTTACTCTGTATCAATGAGTGTTCTGTACTGATGTCTGTAGGAGTAATCTGGGCTCTACAATATTGTCCCTTTGAAAGAGCTGCTGTCCCGAGCAGTTCTGGTGGGCAGGCTTGATGCGGACAGCAAGTTCAGCCGGCAAAATCCCGCCTGTATTTGCTGTATTCTCTCCCTCTGCGTCCTTCCATAAATCACACACGGTATATAAGCATGAGACTGTGTTTCCTGAGGAACGGATCAGAATTGATAAGCCAATTAACAAAAGCTTGAGAGCTGTCTTCTTGCTGTTTTTACGTCACCCCAATTTTTGCGGCAGAGGATCGCAGTGCTGATTTTATGATAAATCGTTAGTCATTATTTCTTTCAGCAAAGCCTTTGACAGCTTGCTTTGTGTAGCGTGGTGGAATATTCCACAGGACAAAGCAAACATATGTTCGAGGATCCGTGCAAGGCGCTAATTGCAGCAGGGCATGAGGGCAGGTGTGGGGACACGGTGTCGTACGCTGCTTTCAGCGACGCAGAGAGCATTTCGTTCCCCATAGGTCTTGCACTTCATTTACTTTTGGGAAGCTATTCTGTAATACTATCGCAGACGGGAAGCAGAAGAGAAAGCAGAATTGGCAGTGTTTCATGATATTTTACACTACTGCAAGACAGTGGGGAACTCTGATTCATAAAGTCAATCAATATTGAAGTTTCTCCTCTTTGAATGCGCCCAGCCGGAGCAGAGGTTTTGCCATCCTGTCCCTCCATCTGTACGCCGGTTCAAACCGAATCATCTGCACTAGTGGACAGTGAGGAGAGTAAGTGCTTCCACAAAACAGCTTTTTTTAAAGAAAACCTTTAAAATTAAACCGTGGCCATCTGTCATGGTAAAGCATAGATAGACTTTGCACCTTCAGAGGGCTTTCCAGGCATTGACTAATTAGTCCTTGGGACCTAAGAGGACCAATTTTTTTCCCAATTTAGATTGGGAAGTCAGCAGGGGCATCTTGTATCCTGGGGCGGGAATTCAGGCTCCCTGCCAGGCAGGAGAACCGCAGTCCTTTTGTAGCGGTCAATGGTTTCAAGTGGAGGGGGGTTAAAGTTGAGCACTTCTAGCCCTACTTATGCACTTGTGACAAATTAAAGGCTTGATTTCTTTTTTTCACAACTGCTGTGCATCCAGACACTCCTATTGACTTATAAATACTAAATGTCCAATCTGAATAGGGGCTGCAGGTGCTCAGACCTTTGAATATTAAACCATTAAAAGGGGTGTGAATTAGACCTACCCGAGTAAAGTGTCCATTGATTTGTTAGCTGAACTGGAAAATATTTCCCATCCTCTAAATGTTTTTGAGTTGATCTGAAAAATGTTTTCTTTTTAACCAAAATGACCTTCTGCTAGGACACTTTTTTTTTTTTTTAATTTTGTGCTGAATAAGATGTTTTATTTCATTTTCTGCATTGGTTTAAATAATAAGAACTTTAGATAGCTTAAGTCTTGAAAGGTCATGAGCTTTGCTCTGTTCTGTCATTTAGGAATGCCAAGTTAAAAACTTCCACTTTTTAAAAAAAGCAGTATTTTTTTTTTTGACATAAAGTATAAATCAAGTTTGACAGGAATACATGAACAGGTAAGTAGGAGAAATGAGATGCAGTGACCACAATGTGCTAGCGATGAAAAATACATATGAAGGATCTAACTTCAAGGCCTGGACATAAGTACTTTGAGCTATGGAATAAAAGGAGGATGGCAAAAGGGAAAAACCAAAAGGAGGCATGAAAAATGGATGATGTAAGTACGTAAGAGAAACACATTAAAACACGGCACGGTGAGAATGGTGAATCACCTCCATCGGGTTATAATAGGACAGGACGTTACCTACAAGACCTTTGCCTCAGCTTTTCAGAGTTCCTGTAAATCAATACATAGTCCAACAAAAACGCGGATAAAACATAGTATTTAAGGCTTTTCAATTTCTCTGAAGAGTTGCGTACATTGGAGAGGGTCATCCTGAAAATTGCAGCCCAATTTTAGCGTATGTTTGTTCTAAATGAATGTTATTTAGGGTACCGCGCTATCTAAGGAATGTGTGTTCAAAGGTTAGGATGTTCTTTATAACCACTCCGAAGCCTCATGCTTTTTTTTGGAATGGGCAGTTGTTTTCAGCCATGAGCACTACACTCCTCAAGAAATACGCAAAATAAAATGTGACAGCGGGGCAAAATATTTTATGGGCAAAGTGACTTTCCATAATAATGGAATAATAAATGCAGAAAGGGGAAAGGCCAAGTGCAAACGCTGAAATGCATTCACAAGTGCATCCGTACCACTTCTGCAGCTGCTGGAGTGCCACTCACTCGCGTGGATTCATTCAGCGAAGCATTTGAAGTTAATCACCTCATTAGGAAAGTGGGCATCCAGCAGACCTCCGAGCAGTGAGCTTCTGCTCTTTATTGCTGCTCTGCTGCCAGCAGTTACCGTTGATCGATTAATATTATGAAAGGATTAAAATGGATGATAGACAGAACAGTCTGTTATTTCCAGCAAGAAACTCACCAATCTGTCAAAAGACTTGTGAGTAAGTCCTAGGGAGGGTTTGCAGGTGCAGCGGTATTTGTCCTGCTGCGATTTGGGACAGGAGGATTTGACCTTGACTGGTAATGAATGGTGCTGGGTCATTACTGGAGACAGATGTTGTGCTACTTCTATGACTTTCTCCGTGCCTGCTTGCTTTACACAAAATTAAACTCGATGTTTTGGAGAAAGGATGGCATTTACCACGAGTTTGGGCAGCGTTTAGCTTTCTGGCTAGTTGAAGTCTTTGTAGCCTACTGCAATATAAATAACACCGCCGCTGCCCAGAAAGGATGGAACTGGTCTTTAATATAAAAGATCTGTAGTAGTACGTGACATGGCTTAGCACCCTTCAAACCTCAACTGCACATACAACAGCTGCTAAGCTGATAAAAATAGGCCACTTTGATAAAAGATTAATCTGTATAGAATACAAGGTGACTGAAAAATGAGTGAATGTTTGCAGCCCCCAAGTTTTGGGGCTTTTTTTGTTTTTCTATGGGTTGTGCCCTGGCCAGTAATGCTACTACCTACAAACCAAACAGGGTAGCAGGCTGGGTAAAGAAGTAGAGACCTCAATCAGAATGCAGTGAGTTTCTTCACAAGGCTAGGATTATTAGTGATGACTGTGCCGTGGTGGTATCAGGAGACCCCAAATGAAACTGGAGCTGAAATATATTGGTTATCTACAAATATACAGAGAAAAAAATAATCTGTCCTGGAGAACTTACAGCTTAAACTGTGGGTTTTGGAAGGTTTTGGCCAGAAGTACTATGACAAAACTCAATGTCTTCAAAAATTGTCAGGAGCTCTTTCGTCTCAGGATCTAAGGTTTTCACTGTCAAAAGGGATTAATGGCTTTGATGGTTTCTACAGGTTTGGGACAGTCAAGTCGAGGTTTCTAGAGGCCAGGTTTCCAGAGGCGATTGGCACCTACTGGTCTATCCTGACGCATCCTTGCTGTCAGCAGAGCCAAGCCGCAGTCCTTCCTGGAAATTCCTTTATTTATAGATTTATTTGTTTTTAATGGTGTAGCTGAAATAGCCACACTAATTAAAATGCTTAATTCTTGCTGTTTTCTGTTCCTGCGCTCCCTCTTCTGGTTTTCTAGAATTATTTAGCAAACACCTTATGCCCACATCATAAGAACAACTCTGGTATTGGTTGTAAAAGCATCAGTTGTAATGGTAACAGGTGCTTTGGTAGCAGACATCAGAAAAAGGACTACTACTAAATAAATCGGGAAATGGCCATAGCAGCCAAGTACTTGTGTACATATGTATTCTGAGTAAAGGTTCCCCGGGCTTTTGGGAAGCAAAAATAATCCTAATGTTGGTGCAATAGTTGCGGTACTATGGATATTAGATAAACAGAAGGCTTCGCCGGAGTATGCTCTCCAGATTCCTAGCTTGCTCGCTCTCTTGAACGGTGCAGTAGAACGGTGTGCTTCAATTTGTCCCCATAAACAAGCAGAATTTTTTTCAGAAATTTTCTTCTAAATTGTGTAAACAATGGCATTGTCAAATAAACATTCTCCTGCACTGTTTAAAATCCAACTATTGTGGTAATATACAGCTGAAATCAATTTTAATGATTTTCATCGCTGAGCCTGAGAGAAAAATAAAAACATGGTGAACAAAATTTTGCATTTAAAGCATTGTTCATTCTTAATATTCTTCTAAACATCTTTCCTACCACCACATACATGTGTGTTTATCTTCACAAATGAAGGCAGCCCCTCACGTAAACATACTGGGAAAACTGGTCCTGAGCTACTAGTGGAAAATGAGGTAATAAAAACTTCCTTGCACATCTTATGTTATCTTTACAATGCTCTTTTCTAAGTCATAAACACTTTTTACTTTCCTTTCAAGCACGAAAATCCAGGTAACACGTACAGGAAAAAGTCTCAGTATTACAGAAATGTAATTACAAACCAAACAGCCATTTACTTGGTGTTGATATTGTCCCTCTTTCGATAAACTCTGTGTAGCCGTAAGAAACTCTTGAGCTGGTTTGATAAATGTTTTCAGTGTATGGAATAAGAATTATATTGCATATGCACCTCATTTTCAGTTTTGGAGTTCTACCTTAATAAAGCGATATGAAAAGGTGCTTTAACATGTATACTAAACATAGGAACCAACACATTCCAGTTCAATGTGCTAAGTCCAGCTTCTCCCTGGATTTTAGCATTCAAGGAAGTCCTAAAACTCAATGGCTTTAGAGAAATGGTCATTGATGGCGGGGAATTCCTGGCATGAAGTTTCAGAACGCAAACCCGGGATGTTTCCTGCCCCAGCTCCCCCAGTTCTCCTTGCTGTCACCCACGCCATGCACCAGCCCGCGAGGTGCTGGAGGAAGGGTGGGCAAGCAGGCAACTTCTGCATGCGTGAAAAGGAGCTTCCATGGTTTTGGGGTGCACGCTTAGCCCCCGTCATTTGGTAGAGTCTGTGCTTTAGCCCAATAAATACAGTAATGTGTGACTCCGGTGAGTCGTGCCACTTACTGCTTCACTCCGGAGTATTTGCTGAGATCTAGGATGAGGTCTTTGCTCAGATCTAGCATACCGCTGACACACTGCATTACAGCCTAAGGGCAGCATCCAGTCCCGCTTCCTCTTCTGGAAAGCCCCCAGCAATTCTGCTAGGTATAAAACCCTGGTAAGTGGCTGTGGTACTTTCAGGGCAATGGGCTTCATAAATGTCAGCTGGTGCATAGCAGTATTATTGTGGTCTGAGGGGCCCGGTGTCGCAGGAGAGTGGTTTTATAGGAAATCACTGGGAATTATTAACCCGCATGAAGATACTCCCACACATAGTTATTTGCAAGATTAGAGGCAGTAATTTTGCAAGTTTTGGGCTTCATGTATCACGTGATAGTCCTTAAAGAGCAGATTTTGTTATGTCAGACAATAAAAGTTGCTGTACCACAGCAAGGCTTCATGACTACGCTATCAGTTCTTATCAAAGTGAAATGCACAGGATTGTAAGGAAAAAAAAATTCTCACTGTCTATAGTGTTAGAAGCTTTAATTTGACAGCTTGTCGTGTCACAAGTCCGTTCAGTAGCTGCGAGTTAAGGCATTAAAAAAAAAAAAAGCTTACTTTTTCAGCTTTTCTTTGAGGGAGATTGCGAACAAAAAAAAAGCAGAGATCTGATATTTTACTTTTCCAGGGAGCAA
>NW_009622654.1:0-6644 GCF_000690535.1 Cariama cristata
AGCCCTGGGAAGGACCCACGTTGGAGCAGGCAATTGAAAAAGGGACATCAAAGTGCGCTATGCGAATTTAGCAGTTCACATCTGGAGAAAATAAATGGTGTTATGGCCACTCTATTTTACATATGCATGCATCAATATAAGGTGTGGTAAGGGTCTGACTGCAGTTTCTACAGAAACTGAAGAAAAATATACAAATTAAAATGATAATGTCACTGCATATAGGGATTATTACTAAAGGGTTTTCATCTTTTAAAGCAAACTGGAAATTATTGTGAATAACTGGGATACAAATAGCATTTCATGTTTTCATGAGTATTTAAATTTTCCTAGTTGTTAAACAGCAGGCATCGTTACTTAGCAAAACCCATTAGGTTTCTATGTGAGTTGGTCAAAAGGTACTCAAAGTTAATTCATGGTAGGAAGTAAAAAGAAGGTAGAAGAAGAATTTAGATTTGAAGTAAAATGGTTACTGTCATGTTTACCTGAGTCACTTTCCAAACTCCTTTTTGATCTTGAACTTCTTTTTTAAGATTCCACTCTGAATTTTTAAGAAAAAAAAAAGTCATATACAACACATAAGAAAACAAGTTAATGGACAACAGCAATGAAAATTTAACATCAACATCACTGTAAAGATGAACATAGCTTTTAAATTTTTTCTCAAGTATCATAAAACTATATTAAAAAAGGAAATCCCAACAGAGTCTCAGGCACAAGAGGTAAATAAATATAGACCGTATTATAAGAAAAGTAACAATATTTTCTAGATTTAATGTAATTACTTTTTGGTAGCTTAAAATAGTTAAATACATGAAGAAGCTGAGCTAGCTTATCTAAATGGATATTGAACATCAGATGTTCAAAATTTTAAAATCTCAGTGCCTTCTATATTTTATATGATGAGACTTTTTTTTGTAATTTCTAGTAAAAAATTGAACATGCTTTAGCCCTTGTTTATATGACTATCCTACTCATACCACTTCTAGGATAACAGTTATATAGCACATTATTATAGTTTTTGTGCTTTGAGAATTTAACATATGTCATATTAGCAGACCATCATAACTACACCTGATTAGAATCTAAGTCAAACCCTAATTAGGGCTTTCTGTTTCCTTTTTAAGTGAATTTAGGGATTGGAAAACTGATTATTTAAGCAAAACTAGGCACAACATGGCCAATAGCAAAGTAAGAAATGGACTCAATCAATTCTATTATTGAAATGTATTTATTCAAGATGTTTTATTCATATCCATATCTGCACTTTGGAAGCGCATATGCCATCAGCACTTGGAGAGGGAGGTTCCTGCATACGGGGGTCATAAACATCTCCCAGATGCCACACACAAAAGAAAATACAAAAACAGGTGCCAAACATCCCCATATATTCTCAAACCCCAAATCCCAAAGATTATTAGGAACTTCAAGGAATCGGAAGTGACAGACATCAGTGTTCATACGGAAAACACATCCTGTAATCAACGAGTAAAAGTGGTTTTTTTCCAGATGAAAGTTTATACATATGCTCCAAGGATAACTCCAAGTGACAACTCATGCCCATGGCCCTGCCCTGCTCTCAGTCTCACACCACCTTGCCCGCAGATGCATACAGTGTATCTGCATCCAAATCCTGAGTCTGTTAGAAGAACTATGGCATCTGGATTACTCTCCAAAATGCAGCAACATTTTGAATGACTAATGATAACACTTGGTAATCGCATGAATATATTTTTCGCTCTATTCAGTAGCCCAAGGATACAGTTTAACTGGTGGTTACAGACAGACGGTTTTTCAGACACGTCAGGGGGTAATTGCTCTCACAGAATATCAGCAGAGACCAGGCAGCCAACTATAAATTGCACCTTCATTTGTATGATCATATTCAAAATTCACCACTGTTCAACTATTGCTTAGGTAGAGAGGTATCTTAGCTTCTGTGCACTGCATTCACACTAACTTTTACCTTGCAAATAGCTCTTGCAACTGGTCACCTTCCCTGTGTATGTCTTCACGCGCATACGTATGCTTTGAATTATTATAAACACAATGCTTTTCCTAATTCGTGGTAACTAAGACTAAATATAGCAATGTTAACTTCAAGCTGTTGGCCAAATGGTCATTCTGTAAGTGGCAGGAATAGAGGTATTAATTAACAAGGGCACTGAAGCAACTTGAGTGGTGCTGGAAAGCAATCTTATCACTGAAGGCAGGACCGCTAGTAATGGTTTCATGTAGAAGTCAAGTTGTGCCAACAAGTAAACCAGAATACCTACAGAATGAAATTCCATCTCTAACCATAAATGTCTAGCTTTGAGATACATTTCTGACTGCCTGCCTGCCTGGGATGTTAACACTAACTATGATTGAGAAGAGAGCTTAAGGAATAACAAAATCTGAAAAGCAATACTGTAGTCAAATTAAAAAATTAATTTTTATAAAAATTTAAGTTTATTAAAAACTTTACAAGGAACAGCTAAGAGTAAAATAGTTGCAAGCCAGAGAGAGATTACTTACAGATATCATATTGGAGGCTCAAAGCACATGCAAGCCAAGTTTTGACAGACGCTTTGGAGATATCAAAAAGAAATTCAGCACCACTAAACAGAAGGGAAGCTATTAGCAGCAGCAGGACAAAAAGTTGAAATTATGTCTAAAAAAGGAGAACATAAAAGAACCTGAACTTTGCCTATTTAAATCTAAAAATACCATCAGGCAAGGTAAATAAGAGTTTTTAGAAAAACCTGCAAGGGACATAAAATAAGTCCTTTTCCAAACACATCTGATAGGAAGCCTGCTAGAGACAATGTAAGGCCAACAGATGATCAGAAGCACTTAAAGACAGACTTACCACGAAGCACTCAGAAAACAGACTATGATAGGGAAAAAAAGCCCAAATTCCAAAACAAATAAAACCTGCAAAGTCCTAAGAAGCAAACTCTTAATATGAATTACTATGAAAAAATGAATTAGCTGACACATGGAAAATTTGATACTTAGGAGAGGAATCAGCATGACTTAGGAAGCAGTGCCTCAAAATTCATCATTTTTCTGAAGGATTTAAGAAGTATGTGGAGAAGAGACATCCGGGTGATAGTCTACTTGGACCCCTAAATGGTAAAGTATTGATAAATTGATAAAGTATTATATTAATAACTCCTTAATTAATAAGGATAAAAGTTTCCACATGAATATATGATGCAGATAAACAGGACTGGACCTAGTATTGACCCCTGGGGTACATTGCTAGTTACTGGCCTCCAACTTGACTTTGTGCCACTGAGCACCACTCTCTGGGCTTGGCCATTCAGGCAGTTTTCAATCCACCTCACTGTCTGCTCATCCAGACTGTACATCAAGAGCTTGTCTATGAGGATGTTAATGGGAGACAGTGTCGGAAGCCTTACTGAAGTCCAGGTAGACAATATCCACTTCTCTCCCTTTGTCTACCAGGCCAGTCATTTCACTATAGAAGGTTATCAACCTGGTCAAGCATGGCATCCCTTTGGTGAATCCATGCTGGCTACTCCTGATGATGTTCTTGTCCTTGTGAAATGTACCTGAAGGATGGTTTCCAGAATTAGCTCCTCCATCGCTTTCCCAGGGACTGAGGTGAGGCTGACTAGCCTGTAGTTCCCCTGGTCCTCCTTCTTGTCTTTTGTGAAGATAGGAGTGACATTTGCTTTCCTCCAGTCCTCAGGCATTTCTCCCAGTCGCTCAAAGATTATTGACAGTGGCCTCACAATGACATCGGCAAGCTCCCTTAGCACTCATGGGTGCTTTCCATCAGGGCCCATAGATTATGTATGTCCAGTTTGCTTAAATATTCCATGACCTGATCCTCTTCCACAAACGGTATGTCTTCCTTGCTCCAGACTTTCCCCCTGGTCTCTGAGACCTGGGATTCTTGAAGGCTGGTTGTGCTAGTAAAGACTGAAGCAAAGAAGGCATTCAGTATGTCAGTCTTTCCCATGTCCTGTGTCATCAGGTTCCTTGCCTCATTCAGCAATGGGCCCACATTTTCCATAGTCTTCCTTTTGTGATCTATGCACTTATAGAAGTCCTTCTTGTTGACTTTGAGATCTCTTGCCAGATTCAATTCCATTTGGGTTTTAGCTTTCCTATCTGCATCTCTGCAAGCTCAGACAATGTCTCTGTATTCCTCCCCAGGTTACCTGTCCCTGCTTCTACCTTCCGTATGCTTCCTTTTTGTGTCTGAGTTTTGCCAGGAGCTCCTTGTTCATCCATGCAAGCCTCCTGGCATTTTTGCCTGACTTCCTACTCATTGGAATGGACTGCCCTTGACTTGACAGAGGTGATCCTTGAATATTAAAGAGCTTTCCTGGGCTCCTCTTCCCAAATATAATATAAAACTATCAATTTTGGATGAGAAGAAAGTGGCGAGAACAGCCCTTTTATCTGAAAGTGTTAAAATTGGTCACAGAGTCTCAGTTCATCTATCTTATAATAAATGGCCATGTCTAGGGTACTTCATACCAGTGCAGTGGTATAGGTTGGCCATATAGCTGATGAATTCAAATTCCTGTGTTGCTATTTGCAGAATTCTTAGATCACATAAAACAATTTTAGTTTATTTGCATACAAACAATCTTTCAGTAGAAGTGAACTGTTTAACAGAAGCGATCCGATTAGACTGTCATATTATGCAGCAAAACTAAACTGAATCAAATACAAAAAAAAAACCTACTGATATTGCTCTGACTGATAGAATATAACCTTATAGGTTGTAGGGCTGCACAAAACAGGACACGAGAGTGTCCGCTGCACCAGCCGGGAATCGAACCCGGGTCGCAAGAATGGGAATCTTGCATGATACCACTACACCACTGGTGCTTCCCTACGACTGCTGGGCAATCAAGTCACTCTGGGCTGTGCCGGGGTGCAAAGTCAGTTACTGATCTACAACCTTTAAATATAAAGGATTCCTAGTCCTTTTTTCAGCTGTTGAGACAAAAGAATCTTGTATAGACCTAAAAGATCTTGTTCCTTGTGAATTAAAACACTAGAGATTATCAGGATCTACTACAAGCATGTTAGGAAAAATACAGCCAAGAGTACACAAGTGAATGGCCTAAATCTGCCCTAGATGATAATATTCAAAGATTATAATAAGAAAGAGCAACAGAGATTTTTTGGCTAAAGGGAGGCAATATGAAAGCAGGTGTACTCTGGTACTTCCAAGTCTAAGACAATTTAGTGAGGAGCCATCTCATTAGGCAGTGATAATAATTCTGTTCTTCAGTTTTTCACAGGTCTGCCTCTATCACATACACTGATTACATTTTTCTGTGCACCAGTGAGGTTAGCAATGAGGTAGATATACACACCAACAATACCAGTTTGAGTAGTAACCAGGGCTTATGCGAGGACATATCCATGACTTACAAGAGTTATAACTGTAAGTGGATTACCAGTTACAGACAGATTGATAAAGGAGGTCAAGAAACTAATGCTATGGAGAATCAGTGAAAAATAAGGAAATTGTGAAGGTACAGGAGGTGATGCCTTGAGACCAAAGACCAAATAATTAGATGGGATCAGAAGTAATTACAATACTCCACTCAATAAAGAGATTTTCAAAGATATTCTGATTAGCAGATGAAACTTCAGTTGCAAATTTGTCCTTGAACAAATAATTTCCATACACTTGTGGTAAAGGTTTCTGGTTAGTTCTTACAGAGTTTCTGAATCCTACAGTCTCTGATAATACTGGTTTGAACTATTCAGACCACAACTACATCACTTTCAAAACAGAAGGTTTTCTACAGATGGTCTTGTGACCTGATTCTGAAACAGGTCTCATTAACTATTCCATCAGAGATAGATGAATTAATTTTGCAAATGCCACATGTAGAAGACTTACAAATCACATACCTCATGACACATGCAGTTCTCCTTAATTAAGCACTTTTAATATGTCCATATGATCCATAACATCCTCATATGAACAATACTTACAGGACTATGTAGGAAAAATAATTCCCTACCAGAAACAAATTGCCTGAAGAAAGTAACACATATTCTAAAATACTGACAAAAGGTTACTGGGCAACTAACTACTCACCTTGCCTAGGGAAGTTTTGAAACAGCCAACACTGGAAACCCTAAAAAATTCATCTGATTGTTTCTTAACATGGGTATAAGTATAGCTAATCTTCTTTTGGGGAACATAATGACTAAATGGTTTCTCAAATTCCTTCCAAAATGTCTATGATTATAAAAAGACTTAAATTTCAAAATACTAAAGCCAAGAGAGCAATTCGTCTGAACAGTGCAGAGTCAGCAGATCTGTGCTGAAGCTGGAAAGAATTGAAAGGAACCAAACAATGACTGGTCCACTCTGATTTCCTGTACCTTTCATGTGGAGCAAAATGGCTTTGATGCATACAAGGCTATTCATGACTCTGGAAGTCAAAACACTTTAAGCATGGATGCAAGAGGAACATAAATATTCCAAGCAGAAAAGCAAGCGAACCACAGCTGAAAGAAATACGGTTCTTTGGTGCATGTGTTCCATACTATACACTATGTACAGGTGTTGAAAATTTTATCACAGCTTCTGCAGCTTACTCAGGAACTCTGTCCCCATTTGAGAAGCATATTAAGTTTTTGATTTTTCTTTCCCT
>NW_009622654.1:6675-27593 GCF_000690535.1 Cariama cristata
GCTTTCATACATTCAGCAACTGTCCATAGTATGTGGACCTGAGATTTTCTGATCTAATAGCATCTGTAAGATATATTCAGCCTTCATGGGAAAAGGGTACATAGCAGGTCAAACGCACTGTTTTTCCTCAGCTTTTTTCAGCCAAGATGCTTAACATACTATGAAGGACAGGCAAGATGGGGAGGGGAATGCTCATATGGATGACAAATCCCAAAGTATTTCAGTAACTGGAATGTTTTTCCCCACCCAAATTTGCATAAGCTTTGTATTTTAGATCCTTCTAAGCTCAGTCACAGTTGCCTGAAGATAGGTCTTGGAATACTTTGGGAAAAAAAATGAATTCAGGATTATTTTACCAAAGGTAACACTATTTCTGGATGCCTCTGCACAGCACTAAGTACCTGTGTGTGTGAAGATGACCTCAATACCACCAACATCATTTGAAGTATACTTCCGATTATACAAAGCAGGCCCACTTCAATGCAGTCATAAAAGATACCGAGAGAACATGATATCCATTTTAGAAAATGTAGGAGGTAGAGGTGTCTCTCTGCTCTCATATCAAGAAAAACAATGGGACAGGAAATGAGACTATTTAAACTGCACGTGCCCCTAGAATCTCAGGTGAGCACGAGAGGTATTTCTTGCAGGTACTGCATGTTCTAAATAGGAAAGATACACAACCAAGCTTTCTAGGAAGAACTTTAGAAGACAAATCTCTGTCTTCTTGCAGTCTAGTAGGAGGTGGACAATCACTCACTTTTTAGTCCTATTGAAGTAACGTGTCAGGACTCTGTTAGTATACAACTAACCAAACCAAACACTCCAATTCTTAGACTAACATGAGATAATGTGTTGATTTTACGAATCATATTCTGATGGAACATAGCAATTCCATACAATACTGCAATTCTTCCCTAATACAAAAGACTATACAGAAACCACAATGTAATGAGAAAGGAAAATGAAAAATCAAGCATAACTATATTGAGAAAGTTTGTGAGAGGCTAGAAAAGTCTTGGAGTATCAGACTAATGATCTGACATTCAAAATATCTCCAATATAAGCCAAGAGATTAGTGGCAGATCAAAGAATTTAAAGGTTTCCGAGCAGAACCAAACATCCTGCCTCTCTCATAGCACTTAATGGCAACACCTTCAAGAGAACTATAGTTAGTTATAGCCTTTGATTAAAACACTCCTTATTTTGTCAAGAACTCCAAAAAGATAAAAGGAGATTTTCAAATAAAAAGTCCTACAAACAGCACTCTTCCTTTGTGCTTGCACTCAGTAACACATAAGAGGAATGTATGCAACTTCTAATTTTTAGGATGGATTAGAAATTGCTTTCTCCTTTAAGAACTAATACGTTTCATGCTAGGTCAGTGGTCCTGAAAGTAGAATTGAGAGATTGTAGGGCTTCTGTAAAATAGTATTCCAGAAAGTCCTTCTAAGAGTTAATTTAAATTACTGTAAGAAAGAAATGAATAGAAATCTGGGTTGTATCAGGCTGACTAGGAAACCTGTTTTTCCACTACAGCAAGATTTAAAAGGTAATTCTTCTGAATTAGTATTTTCCTTTAAAAAAATACTTAAAATTGAATTCTATATTCAGCTTCCACTCATTATTTCCTGGGACTAGACTAAACAGCAGTCTGAAAAAATATTTCCCCTTCAAAGGATATCTTCAGATCATCCTTTGAAGACATCAATAGACTTAGCTCCTGGAATCCTTCATTACTAGGAACTTGTCATAACTATTCTCTGGGTCTTGAATCTGAACTTTCATATGCACTTCTTGAACTCCTGTACATGTGGAAGGACAACAATCAGGACACACTCACAACAATACTAATTATATATGAAACAGATAATCCTCAAAGGATTTCTCCTGTGAACTTGTCCAGTCTTTCTAGGATCCCTGCAAAGTTTTAGTGTACAAGATGGTCTCAAGTAATAATGCTTCCCAAATCTGTTTCCCGAGAACGCCCCTCTCTCTCCTGATGCTCTGCATATGCCTGTATATGTTGCTACAAATCTGAGTTTCCTCTTGCAGCTTATCAGTTAATACTTCCAACATGGGCAAGATCTCTCTCCATTATTACATGTATGATGAACTAAAAGTTTTAATCCATCAAAAAAGATGTCCATGAAATTGAAAATAACAAATTTGGAAAGCCACGGCACTAATTCTAAAATGTTCTAATAATCCCAATAAATAGTTCCATCAACATCAGAACTAATGAAGCCTGGTTTCCTACCCATTTGTGTCCCACTGTTGATTTACTTTGGTATATAAGGGATGAGCTCTGACTTGGAGCATTAATAAGGAGTACGCACATAGCTCCTCTTCTCTTTCATCTTTTTATCCCCTCCCTTTTCCCCCACCTCTTGCATGGAATTTTGGGGGTCTAGTAAGGAATGTTTTCATGCTGACAGGCTGTTTGTATTCAACTCAGTCATCAATTTCAAGAAAAGTTGTAAGAATCTAATTATTTTCAAGAACTTTTCAGATTACTTTGCTGAAATCAGACAATAAAATCCAAAGCTACTGAGGGGATAAAGAAGATAACCTGTCAGATATATAAAACTAGTATACACTTAGTGTCCAAAGGAAGAAGGAACTAAAAATTGATTTTATTTGCTGTTATATTATAAATGCACTGAGAATATTAAGTACAATATAGTTCAAAGTATAGCTATTTGGAATCAATAAATGGAGGAGCTACAAAAGATGTGTGCATAATACCTTACAAGAATTCAAAGAAAAAAGAGAAAAAGCAGTATTTTGTTCTATTTTAATTGTCAAAGTATGTATTTTCCCTCTTGTAGAATTTTAGTTATTTTTCTTTCAAGTGAAGGTCAAGAAAGTTAGATGATAAATTTCAGCCTGAAGTGATTTGAAATTATTGAAATGTTAAATTACAGACAGACTTAAAATAAAAGCAAGGTTCACTTTTATGAGCATGCTTTCAGTGAAAAAATAAAGCTTGCTTCCTATATTTATATTGCAGGCATTACCTATTTCATAATTTTTGCAAAAACTCTTAATTTTCTCCCTCAAGTTCTTCATTTTCACACTTCAAACTGTCCAATGCTTCATTAATATTGAGAATCTTTTGCTTTATATTCTGTAGATCACTTTCCTTGTTGGATTTCTAATGAACATTAAAACATTAAGACACCTTTAGCATAAGTTGAAATTATTTCAGGGCAACACAGAAGATGCAAGCATTTCTACTTCATTTATATAAAAACAATAAAAACTTACAGTTTTAATCACTTCAAAAGAAGCATCTGATACTTCTACACTCTCATTTCCTTGGCATGTTATTTTATTATTCAAATCTTCTATCTGGAAAATATTTTGTAAAGTAAATAATACAAATATCTCCTATATTTCTTTGTAATAATTAAACAACATATTTTAAAAAGAAGGCTGTTAAAGGGTAACTAGAGATATTTCATGCTATAGTATTCATATGCACAGAGTCTTTAGACTTCACCTTATCAGTAAGCACACACTCAGAGCCTGCTAATTCATACATGACATATGTGGTATAATTAAGCAGAATACCTTAAGTTCCTCTCAGCCTCAAGATTTTCCTTAACATCTCAATATCTCTATTAATACAGATTCATGCAGAGATTCAATGATGGATCGATCACTGGAGCTTAAGGAAAAATGAGGATGTTAGGGAAGCAAGCTTCTACAAGATAAGGAAAACATCCAAAGTGGTTTTAGATAGATAAAGGCATACCTGCTCACATATTGAGCCTAATGAACTTTGTTTCCTTCACCTCTCCTTCTTCTGCAGAGGCTGAAACAACATAGCTATCCTGGCAGAACTTACCTATACAGTCTCCATAGAGATATGGGTCTAACTGGCACACGACCAGACAACAAATGTGTCCAAGCAGGGTGAGGGCTGACAAGGATGTTAGAGAATACATGTGGGAAGATCAGGACAGAATTAGGACAGAGGTACTTTAAATGGCACATAATTTCCTACTGCTACCTCAAGAACCTGATGAAGAGGAGATTTTACATAAGATACTTTGTGACTATGTCCCAGTAGCTAAGGAGGGAAACAATACAGACTTTGTCTTGTTATCTTGTCCAGAATGTCACAGCTCTGTTGTACGTCTCTAGGATTCTGCTGGCTGTCCTTGTGTGGTTGTACCTTCCTAACTAGCTGAGGACTGAAGGTCCTAACCTAAATGGTTAGGGTTTATAAAACATGATCTGTGAGAAAAAACTGCAAAGAAGCCCCTTTACTAAACCAGAAAAAGGAGATAAAAAGCAAATTGTTAAGTCTCTCAATATGTAAAATATTCTAAGAAATATAGTTCAGGGGAAGTGTGGGAAAGACAAAGAGAAATTGGTTACATCCACAGGGGAAAAAAACCCAACGGATTAAGTATGAGCAAAATGTCCCAGTTTTTAAATTGCTAGTACACAGGAAAAACATGATTCAGAAACATTTTTCCCTCTTTCAATGTTTTTAGAGCAAACATTTTGACAGGAATGACCTGAAATACTGCCACACTGCGCAGGTAATTAATGAAGACAAAAGAATAAAGGAGGAATAGTTAAGTATGAGATTAATTTTATAAGAAGGGTTTCTTTTAATATTTGAAGAGCAAAGCCCATGTAGATACAGAAAATTGATTTAATGCATACAGATACCTTTTGTAATGCAAATCTGGATAATACGGAAAAAAGAAAACTCAGAGTTGTCCTTACAGCATCAAAAGTTGTAGCACTCCTAACAGGTCATACATAAAATTTAAAAACCAGCATGAATTAAAACAAGAAAACAAAGCCAGGGGAAAAAAATTGCAGAGAAATATTAGTTCACATCACTAATTATGTCTTCAAACTTGTTCATGTATGTGACAATCGCCACGTTATAATTTGGATCCAATTCAAATGCCACTGAAGTCACTGAAAATAATCACAATATTTTTCCGATTACCAAAATAACACCATTATCCCAGCAACATTTTTATGATGATCAGAAGAATTACTTTGAGCTTCCTGAAAATCCACTATTATTTACAAAGATTTTTTCAGTTAATTGGTTTAGCCATATTTTTGAAGGACACTGACAATAACAGACCAGCTTTATGCTCAACTTAACTCTGGTTCACCTTTAGCATAAACGAATCAAACCAAAGGTGGTTATCAAATGGAGTAGTTCCATGCTCCACCTTACCCCTGTTGCTCATTTCTCTCTTTCCCTTTTGTCGGTCTTAATACCCAAGTAGTACCTACTGAAGTACATCAGGTCAGGCAAACCCAGTTGGAAACATATCCAGAAAGAAAAAAAAAAAAAGTTTTACTAATAACTATTGGTTCTATTTGCAAATAGTGGTTTTCTAGGTATCAGTTGGCAGCAATTGCTAGTGCCAATAACAGGAAGAAAACTGTAATACACAGTTGGAAACAAAAGGCAAGAATATGCCCATTGGTGGCTCTCTAACATGATTGTATCTTCACTTTGGCAGGGGGTGTGCTTTGGTTTTTTTAGTTAAGCTCTCGGCATGTTTGGCAGATTCAGCTTCTCAGAAACACTCCATCTAGATTCTGGATTCCACTGGATCCTTAGCAAGACCTAGTTATCTAGATGCACAAACCACAACAGTACTGGGCATGTACAAGAGAATGAATTTCATACTTGAGTTACACTTCTATACATATACATATATACACATACTTATACATATAAAAAATAAGAAGTTCTGCTGTGGGCATCTAAATCCTGTTTTAGGCATTTTCTACCAGACCCACATATGGAGCTGTCAATGAACAGAAAACTCCTAGTCAGGCAGTGTGAGGAACTCCAGATTTTAAACTGCGTAGTACAACAAGATTTCAAAATGAATGCTAGTCAAATATAGCAGAAAACAGGGAATTTTAAGTAAAATAGGGTATCACCAGGCATGCTGTAAAAGTGCATCATGTGCCATCTCAGGTCAAAAAACTACTACTAATTCAAGAGGACTTTTGGTTTCCCACTAAATGTACACTTTCTTCCAGATGATTTAAGAAGATAAGCAATACTAAGCAGATATGCATCCAACAACTAAAAATATCCAGGTCACTTAAAGGAATGTAAGATGCTTATAATTTTTTTAATAATTAAAAGCTGAAAAATAATACTACAACAGAAAAATGAACAAGAGAGTTCTATAGAACCTACCACTTCTTATTTTTAAACCAGTATTTGTATTTTTACTTTTACAGAGGACCTTAACTCTTAAACATAAAAAATATTCAGGCATTCATGTACTTTTCAATAAAAGATACTCATTTACTTGCTTCTTTATAAATATTCAAGACTCACTTTGCTGTTCCAACATTTTGCATCTTCCTGGATTTCTGCTTTTTGCTTCACTAACTCCTCAAGGTGTTTTTCATCCTTTATAATCTTCTCCTCTGTTTCTTTTAACTTCATACACTATTCGGTCCAAATAAATTCAGAATGCTTTAACTCATTCCTAATAGAAATACACACAAAGTGAATCCATCTATTTGGAAATATTCCAAGGTAGTCCCTCTCCATAAAGGAAAATGTAAAGCAGATCTGAATTAGTAAAGATTTATTTTGACTCTCTACTACATTTCTTGAACAGGTATGCATGAGAGAATTTCAAAATATCTACTCTAGCAGGTTCATGCAATTTCAGCCAGATATCAAAACTACTCATGCTACCAGTTCACTTGCACTTAAGCAGTCTGCCAACATTAGAACTTCTAACCGGACCTCTGAACAGGTATTGGTGTAGTTAAATACAAGACTTTGTTTCACACCTCACAAGTTAATTAAACAAAATAGGAGTCAACTTCTTTCTCTGCTAGTGACTGAATCTACTTCAGAGTCATCTTCACTTAATCAATCCACTGCACTCTCATTTTGTGGACAAATACCGTTTGTGAAGAAAATTTGTTACTGACATCAATTCCCCATGTTAAAAGGAACTTGCAGGCAGTAGGCAGGGTCAAAGGAAAGGATAAGGACCTAACTTTCACTCTAAATAGCAGATTTATCAGCATTATGAGAAGGAAAACTGGCCATAATAACAGAAAGAGATAATAATAACTATAACAATTGTCAGGAAAACACTCCCACGAGACACTGCTAGGCCTCGTTACAGGCTGTGCACAGGTCTTTTGTTATAGCCATGTATGAGAATGGATTTGGTGAAAGGCAAAAGAAATAGAGGGACATCAGGTTAAAATTTTACAATGACTGCTGGTGCTTGCCCATTGTTTTTATTACTGTTTCAGCAGGCAGAAAAGAGAAGTTTCCTCCATGCTCACCAGAGAACAATTTTGTTCAGTAACATATTCCAAAGCTTGCCTTAATAAATAGCAAAATAAATCCACCGCAGCAGAACTAAGAGGAACAGTAGCTCAGTTTGAGAGATATCTATTGCATTACAACCCAAAAAAACCTTGAATGAGTGTTGCATACTTAAACGCAGTAAGACAACAGAAAATAATAATGAAAAGACTTCATCACTAACTCAAGAGCCATTACTACAAGATTATTTGATAGACTTTCTTACTTTATTTACTTCCAAGATTCCATTCAGTGGAGTAAAGACTTAACTTGCAAAGTCACATTCCAAATGTCACAAAATATATATAACATGAGTGTGAAACCTAACACTTCAAACACCTCTACTTTCTTAGGTCCCACCACCCATGAAAAACATATAAATGATACTTGGAATTATTCTAATGACAGACACGTAACAAGTATAGACCGTAATTTTCTTCTCATATTACCTATCAGCTACAACTTGCTGAGTACAATCTGATGGAAAAATACAGTACTACCAGCCACAGCGAGTATGTGTAAAAATAACAGACTCTGCTGTGTGATGTATCCCAGCCTCCGTATTTTGAGTTTCACACGATCTTCATCATTTTCTCACCGATGGCACAGAACATAAAGAAAAGAGTATCAACTGCAGAACAGTCTTTCAAGTCTGTGCCATCACAAATCTGTCTTCCTCACGCCTATCAATACCACATGTTGTTCTAGTCCTCCTCAGATGGCAGCTGAAGGGTCTACTTCCTCTGTAATGTAAGTAGGACTTTAAATACCAGTCTAGCAAATGGCTTGGGGGAAAAGAAAAAAAAAAAGAGATACAACAGGTAAAAAAATTAATTACTTCACTAAGGGACAGAAAAAACAGTCTTCTACTTGACTTTTTCCTGTAAATGCTGATATTCCTAAAAACACTGGTATCATCAGCATTTTTAGTTTAAGCCACATTCACACAAACAAAACAGGTTACAAGGCACACAACAATCTGTATCACTGTCATGTGGTACGAATAGGAAGTCACCTAACTAGGTGAAACAGAAAACACACATGGTATATTTCTATCAGCGTAGATGATGAATTTTCAGTATTAGTTACCTATTGTCATTATCACAGGGATTTTACTTACATTAGGACTTTTTTCAAAAGAACAAGGAGTTCCTGCAAAGCAATTTTAATGCACCTCAGAATAAAGGCTTGTTACAGGAAAACACCATGCTTTCTTTCTTTCTTGCACATGAAACAATCTCAAGAGCCTTGATTTCCACCAGGACTACCAAAACAAAACAGGAAAACTGCCCACACTGCCCTACAACTGCTAAGCAAGCTGACAGCTGTGACACAATGACAGAATTCTGAAAGGAACTGAACAAAACCCTGCATAAAAGACTATTTAAAAGTTAAGTAGTCAGAAGGCAAGATGAAAAATTCTAATAGTAATAAAAAATGCAGAAGTAAGATTAAACGATCACTTTTCAAAGACTAAGTCAACAGGTATCTCAAAATCCCATATCTGTTGCTGTGATATATTTACAAATGAGGGCGAGGAGTAGTGAAATTAAGTCTGCATATAATGTGATTACAATAGGCAACACCAAAAAGAACTAAGAAGAAAAATTTAGAGACAAACAAACTGGGGAACAAATCAGTGTGTACCATTTAGTGTCCGAACCCAAAAGAAGTATAAGATGAGAGAGATTAAGTACACCTTAAAATTCTAAATTAACTGTATCAAGTTGAGAAAGATGTGTACCTATTTCCACAAACACTTGGAAAGTCTGCTCAACATTTAGCACAGTTAAAGAAGCTAAGAAGGTGTGATTAAGTACGCAATAGGACGAAAAACTTTAGAATAAAAAATGAGAGTAAGACATCCCTGTTAAAGTCATTGACATGGCTTAATTTGGAATACTGTTTGCATTACCTTTCAACTCATTTCAGAGAAGTGCCATGTCTTGTATAAAAAAATACTTGGGTTTTAGCTATGTTTCCAACCACAATTTTAATTTTCGTATACTAATATTCTTTCCAGATTGCATACTAGGCTCTGAAATGAAAAAAGGTAAGCTTTAGTTAACTAAATATAAACTTGTTGTTTGGCATGGTTAGTCTTGGTGCTGACTCTTTGTATGTTCAGGACTGAAAGCAGAGATTACTCGTCAGTGACTGGCCATTAGCAGTGTCCTACTGTTACTATAGTTCTACTTGATAATTCAAGGGTTAATTACCTGACAAGAGGTTACAGTAAGGAAACTGCAACATAAGTCATTGTCATACAGAAGCTACCTTGTAATTCAATAAAGTTATAGTAATTTTGTTGGTTTGCTAAAAAAAAAAGAAAGACAAGGTATTTCGATAAGTTCAAAAATGTGTTGCTGGCTACAAGTGCTCTGGTTAATACGCAAGTTCAAAAGTTGTAACTATGGTACTATGAGAAGCGCTGATGTTCAATGCAGGTAATTTGTGCAGTCAATAATAATGATAGCAAAAAGTTCTGTCAAAGGCATTAAAAATTCCTAAGTAATATAAAGTAAAAATGGCATGCTTTAGGAGTCGATGCATGGAACTTTCCATTTGAGTATATTTCTGGACATCATCCCTTCCTTATTCTGCTAATGCAAGTTAAGACAAACAATGCAAATACTTCTTTTATGTATAATTCTAGCAGTTTTGATTTAAAAAAAAAAAAAAAAAAAAAAAAAACAAAACAAAACAAAATAAATTGAATTTAAAATTCTTTCTAAAAGCAAATTTTCTATAGTTTGGTTGTCACTATTAAAACTAACAGGACATTAGGATACCATACTGAATAGCTCTTACTTGTATTGACTCAACAGCATCTCAGCATATTTAATTTTCTCATACATAGGCTTTATCTTCTTTTCAGATTCTTCATCAATTCTTTTCATTGTCTTTTGGGTTTCCATGAGCTCACAATGAACATCATCATACATATTTTGGTGCCTAAGAAAATAAAACAAATTTTCTGAAAGGTGTTATATAAAAATCATACATAATGTTTAAAATTAAAAATAATTTATAGATTTGTCTGATTCTTTGCAGTTTAACAATTGAAGTTTAAAGTTGAAGTAGCATCAATTCTTTTCATTGTCTTTTGGGTTTCCATGAGCTCACAATGAACATCATCATACATATTTTGGTGCCTAAGAAAATAAAACAAATTTTCTGAAAGGTGTTATATAAAAATCATACATAATGTTTAAAATTAAAAATAATTTATAGATTTGTCTGATTCTTTGCAGTTTAACAATTGAAGTTTAAAGTTGAAGTAGTACTTTGTGATGTCATACAATTTAACAACAAGTTCTGCATGTTCTGCAATAGATACAATCCTAGTGAAAGACAACAGAATGTGTTGTAAATTGTATAACATAAAGAAATGTTAGCAAGGGGTCTTTCATTCTGTTACAAAACTCTGAAGCTGTGAAAAGGTGGCTATTTCCATGGGAAGATAGTGACCTCTGGAGCAGAAAGAAAGAAATAATGTTGAAAGAAGCCACTGAGGTTTCACTCAGCAATCTGACAAAATCATTTCCTAAACATCTCCTTGAGGATGTGCTAGCCCAGCAGTACACCTGTGTAAAAGAGGAGCCTGAGACAATGCTGACAATTAACACAATTTTTAACGGTATAAATAGTATTGGGACACTCAGTTCCTAACAAGTCTCAACTAGATATATGCACGTCTATTGTCTCTGCTTTTTAAAATATTACAAATGTAAACAAATAACATGATATAAAACCTTTATTGTAATGTAACACTGCACTGCTCAAACTAATTCTCTGGATATTAAAAGAGATTCAAAGTTAAATAATTGTTTTAATTGCAAAAAAAATATTAAGTATCAGCTGCTTTTTTAAGGCCAGAGGAGGAAAAAACAAACCTGAGTAACAAACAGCATGTAAATTAGAGTACAATAAAAGTCATAAATAATTTATTTGGCAACTAGAATTTTTGTTGAAATTAAATATATAAATAAGTTACAGTAACACCAAATCTATCTTCTTATGATATGTAGTGTCACTTTTTGGAAAGAAAGAAAAAAAAAAACCTCTGGAAAAAAAGTATTTATTTAAAATAGTCTTTAGAAAAAAAAAAAATTCAAGTCTACTTTCTGAGTTGTATTTTAGTACACCTCAATACTTTAACTGCATACAATATATTCTAAGGCATTAACAAGAAAAAAGGATACAAAACAAAAATCAAAATAACCAACTTGTTTTTTAATTAGCCAGTATTTTGAACATATCGAATAACACTGATAGAGCTGTGAGTGATTCCATAGGTCAGAACTAATTCATTATAATTCTCATACTATTTGTGCAATAGGCAATTACTTTTTTCATTTCAGATGTCTTTTGACATGACTGTTGAGTCCTCAAAATATGAGTTCAAAATAAAAAAATTAAAATAAACAATATTTATTAAGAATCAGCTATAAACAAAAGACCATTTTTAGACTGTAAGTACCTTGAAAAAGAGACTGATCTCTAGATTTGTCTTTAAAAGTTACTATAGAAAATATATAGACAACATAATAATTAGTACTAAAATCTGTACTTGAAGTCACACAATATCCCACTCTTTTTAGACATCAATTTTAAGCTACCGATGACTTTACTACACTTTGATTATTCAGCCTGACATTATCCACATTAGGCATTTATTATCAGCAAATAATAAATTATTATCAATATTATTATCAATAAATACTATCAACAAATAAATTAGGAAAACCGTACCTCAGCACTTCAAAATAATTAAATCTTACAAACATTTTTTTTGACAGCTTCTAACATCTCCATGTTCTGGAATAAATGCTGATGTCTGTGAGAAATCCGAGAAGAAACTACGCAAATATCAGGTATGTGCCTTCTACCTTTCCTGTGAAATATCCCACAGGAAATCAACTTACAAAGTTAGAATTACATTCTGTATATGCTTAAGAGACATTTCTGAAAGGCCAACAGCATTATCCTCCCTAGATTCTGTCCGCACCGAGTGCCTGTATGTACAAAATTTAGAACAGACTTTGGTTAATTCCAAAAGACCGCTGATCTCTAAAAGGGTACGCACCTATGTGGTGGAAAGGTTTTAAAAGAAACATCTTCACACTGTTTGCATTTACCTTTTCATAAGCCAGCAACACATCCTTCACAGCTTCACCCTCTAGCTTCAGTTTTTCTTCCAGCAGAGGGCTGTGTTTCTTCATGAAGTCTAAATCCTCCTGAGTCTCTCTGTTGAGTGTCTCTAACTCGCGTATTTGGTTTGCACCTGTCGCAGCCCATGGCTTTTACAATCAAGATGCCATCGTAGCTCCAAGGTATCCTGAGCACACATTTCATATTCTGTAAAAAAGACAATGAGCATAACACAGGGTGAGTATCTGAGTGACACCATGAATACCTACTGAGATTAGGAAAGATCTTGTCATAATACTAAGTATAAGACTTGCAAAATTTTGCTGTAAACTACTTTGAAGGCCAAAAATGGACATTGGTTACAAAAGGCATCAAATATTGTATTAGCAGTAGAACTGTTTCTAAATTCATACTTAATCTTGGTATGTACTTCAAGCAAATCTTCAGAGTGAGGGCTGATTTTGTTTTTATGGAGGAAATTAAACCATCTAGCCTTAAGGCATATCTAGAGGAGGCTACTGTAACACAAGAACAGCTCTACTGAGCTTCCTAGTATCCAGCGACAGACCTATGTGGATGTAGAAGAAGATGGCAAGTATAAATCCCACATCTCCTGATATGCCAACTATTTTCAGTTCAGGGACACGTCCAGTATGAAAAGTGGCTTCAAGAAAGCTAAACTAAAGATACAAACTCAAAGCCAACAAACAAAACATATTCCTGTTGCCACAGAGAAGTATGTCAGTCTTAATTCAGTTTGCTGCATTTACTTTTCTGACTTTGGTGTAAATTTCCTATGGGTTTTTACAAGAAAATATGTCACTAGACCACTGTTTGCTGAATGACAATATATATTTTAACTAAAAAAAAAGAAAAAAGCGCTTATTAGAGATGGTGTCCTGCAGCAGCTGATGTTCTATACGGAAACATTATTGGTATGAAATTAGCGAAAAAAAACCCAAACCAAACCAAAACAAAACAGAAAATGTCTCAAGACCAGTAAACTTTGCCATAAATTTGAGAAAGAGAAGCACATTTTACTGAGGAAAAAAAAACAACAAAACAAAACAAAAAAAAACCAAACCAAACCAAACCAAACAAAAACAACAACAAAAAAAACCCAAACCCCTAGCTCTGAGAAGTATCTGTGGAATATTCAATGCAATCCCTTAACAATCAATAAATTTGCTGGGTCAACAAGACATAAGTCACAAATTTACAAAACATTATTTCATTGCTACTAAAAGTTAAAGAGACATTGTATGAATAAGTGGCTTTTCTACATCATACAAAGTGATACTTAACATTAAGATGAATAAAATGTATTTTGCATTGGATTTCTGTTATATTGCAGAGAAGGTAATTTCTGAAGATAGGTTATGTCACTGCAATTACCTGAGTGTGCTACAGGACATAGATGCAGCAGGAGGTAGCAATAATGGAAATCAAGGGAAGTCTGAAGAAATAACAGGATTCAGTGCCTACTCTGAATGGGTCATGCAAACTCTCAATTAAGGATCTCCTGGGTTTGTAATACTTAGATTAGGGATAATTACAACCTCCCTGAGGGTCTTTTTCCTTTATCCTCAATTCCATTTTAGCATAATTTTTGTCTTACAGATAACACTATGAAAAGTTATAATCCTGAAAATTACAAATTTACTCCAAGGACACAACGTCATACCGACATAGCCCACTGATAAATCAAGGGAGAAGAGTTGGTTAATTTTCACAGCCAGACTTCATGCTGGTGTATTTTATTTGTTTGTGTTTGGTTTGTTTTTTTTTTAAATACTGTATAATTGCATATATTAACAAAATTGAAAATGTGTTAATTATATTCCACTATTCCAAACTTTTGTTATTTATTATAGAGCATACTAAACAGTAAAACAAAAGCAATAGGAATTTACAGCAACACACAAAAATAATTTACAGCTGCAGCACTGCAGTTAACTAGTTCAAAAAGTTAAAACTAACATCTCTGCAGCTCAAATCCTGAACTACTGTGCTGAAGAATGAAGATTATATTATCAAACTTCTCTTCTTGCAGTTCTTTACTGCAAAATTGACCTTTCAGTTGCCACAGGATTTTCTCCTCAAAGCAATTTCTAATCTATCAATGAATTTTAATTCTGCTTCTTTATTCAGACTCCTCCTCTGTTTTCAGGGCATCACAAATTGTCCTTCAGAGATAATTACTTTTAAGGAAAGCAATCTCTGCCAACTGGTAACACGTTTAACACACACTTCTAGTTTCCAAGTCAAGAGTTAGCCATTGGCCAAAATAAACAAACAAACATACATTTTTGTCATATATTGCTAGAGATGTGCACTATTTGACATTCTGCCTTCCAGGGGAGGGGGCGGGGAGAGAGGGGAAAAAAGCATTTGGGACCAAACAACTCCTGGTGTTCCTCCATTATACACTGATTTTCACTCAGTGTTTACCCATCGGTAAACACAGTTATGGAAGGCTCTTACAGTGTCACCACACTCTGGATTGGGAGGTATTTGTCGAAGATCGTAGGATGATGTGCACCAGAATATGCACTAGAGTACTAACTGTGATTTTACATCCAGCAACCTGTTACAAATTACGCAACTTTTCTGTAAGTCTAGGTTCTGACTGTGAGTCTGAAGACAGCAAACAGCTGCTAAGTCGCTGCACTTTTTTTCTTTTTTCTTTAATTCTATTGTGTAGATATCAGTCCATCACAAAAGGTAATAGTAAATGTCCTTAGAATTTGGGATTTCAAAGAAAGCTATCAATGGTTACATCAAACAATTCCTACTAAATCTGTAAGTACTTTATTAAAGTTTATCACATTTCAATTTTTCTCAAAACAAATCTATTTTTTTATTTGTGGTTTAATCTATGGTTTAACTCAAATGAATTATTTTATAATTCTGTTTCAGCTTCTCATTCCTTGCTCTAAACTGAGTCTTTATTATCATCTTAAGAGTGTCCTGTCTACTCTTACACTACTTCTCAATCAATGCTGAATAGTCCATAATACTTTTCATATTTTTTTTTCTGGATATCTATATTCAAGCATATCAAATTCAGAAGAGTACTCCTACTACAGTAAACACAACAATAGTCATATCATAATTCTCATTCTTGGTAATGAACTGGCTGAAAAATAACAAATATTCTTAGTTTCAATACTAATACCTCTTTGCACAGCTGCAGGGAGCTACTGAGGCCTCCGAAGTTACATACAATCAATTTTCATGCCAAGCTTTTTGCTTCACGGTTTCTCCATCTCCAAAGCTTTTTCTGCCTCCTCATGATCAGCCTCGAGCTGCTTAATTAGCTCAGTGACTTCCAATAGTAAAGCTTCTGTTTCCTGCTTCAAGGTTAATGTCTTGCCATTTTTAAAAATACATTAAAAACCTTTTTTATGAAAGCTTAATCATATGCTCTTTATCAAGCTTCATTCTCAACACAAAGTTGGCCTGTTCACATGTATCACAGTAAGCACAATTGGTTACATTTCTGTCTTTTAAAGTACATTATAATGATTTCTCATGAAGGTTTAAACATATACTCTTTATTCCAGCTTCTTTATCGATATAAAGCTAGCCTGTTCACATCTTTCAAGGCAAGCACAACTGGTTACAAACAAAAATTTCACATTCAATAGCATTTTCCTCCAGCTTATTTCCAATGCAGAGTGCAACAAAAATTTATTAATATAGATGGTGAAAAATTTTCATCTTTGCCTTGTTGTTTGGGTAAGTAATCATCCAAATAATAGTACAAGTTCCTAATTATCTCAATTTTTTAAAGAATACTTACTTTATTTTATTTTCCTAAGTAAGTATCAATTACTTCATTAAAGTCTTCAGAGTTCGTATATGAATATTCAGTGTAATATCTCAACAGCGTTCTTTTACTCATGATGCACACAAATCATCATTTCATTCTGTGAAATTTGGCTATCAAAAATGCCTCGGTTATTTGTTTTGATAAAAGACTCTCTGAGGTCATCATCCATTGTCCTGATCTATAAAAAATAGGAATTATACAAGCTCCAGACTCCAAGACATTTCCATTTTGATTCCACAGTCAATACTTCCGTAGATTATTTTGATTAAAAACTGCAAGCATTGAAAAGAAGGACAACTACTTAAAATCTGGAGTGAAATTTTGGCTTCACTGCCATCAACAGAAATTTTATCACACAATTTACTGCAGACAGGATCGCCTCAGGCTAGTAGAACTTAAAAGGTTGCACATTGGCTTAAAAAAAAATGCACACAATCTCTTTAATATTTAAAACTTAATTTAAAAATCTGTAATCTGAGTAAAGATGAAAACTGTAAAAAACAGAACTCTACGTTCACAGTGAGTTATGAATACCCTGTAACAGCAATGCAGTTATTTATTTTACAGAAACTAAATGAAATAAAAAAATCTAGAATTTCCAACAACCAACATAACTAGTTTAGCTGGTTCAAATCCTAGATGGATTAAAATACAGTATGAATCTAAATACAGAAATGTAAATTATCTTCTTGCAAACAGGATGATTTAATAGTACTTAATATAACATTTAAAATGTATGTGTCTTTCAGCTTGACAGATGATACACACAAAGGATATTCACTTCATTTACATAAGACATAGAGCAGGCAAAGCATATATTAAATGAGGATAAGTAACTCTTACCACTCAGACTGAGTATTATGAAATATTTTTACCTTCACAAGATACATCAGCTTCTTTAAAATCCAAATTAGTGGATAATGATAACCAGATATCTTCAATAGACTCCGCACTGACCTGTTTTGTTATCCTGGAGATAAAAGTCACTGTCACTAAAAAATTGGTTTTAGACTGAATTTAAATTACCATTGTTAAGTACGTACTACTTTCACTAAATCAAAATTTCCTTTCTTGAATCTTACACATTTAAGTGCTGGCTAGTTAAATGGAATAATTGCAAGTCATACAGAAGAATTATTAAATGTACAATTTCTATATAAATGCTTTTCTCATGTTTCTTTACAGAAATACAAGAAACAGATTTCTTTACATCTTGTACTCACACAGATCTTCAATTTTTGCCCTCATACCCAAGGATTTGCCAAAGAGAAACTGTTGTAGAAAAGCTGTTACTCCTCCCAAGTTCTGAACATACAGGAGCAATACGCACTATACCTTCCAGACTCTTCTGAGTGGCAGAGGCATTTAGTGCTGTATCTGTGCAGACACAGATACAATGACACTGCAGGTCAGATGTAGTTTCAGTTTTATCAGTTTAAGGGAAGTCATCATTTAAGGGTCAACAACGAAGAAAAAAGATTTTCTAGAGATACAAAGGAAAACCAATCAAGGCATAAGGCTTAATCAGTTTCCAAAAGTCAAGCTTTTGAAATCTGGAAGACTCAAAAGCAGAGATGAGGAGGGCTTCTATAAAATAAGATCAGGACAAATTTAGCCTGCAAGTGAGAGAGGGAAAGAAGTAACACAAGTAGTCAAAGAAGAACACAAGCAAATCATAGCTCTGATGTGAACTGAGGCTCATTAGCCTACTGGAGTTGAGAACAAGGTGGGGAAGGATAACCACCACCTGCTCATGCCCACATGTGCAGCATAAAGAGCACATACAGGTCCTTCCTATGTAGCTAAAATGAAATTAAATCTGCAGTCACAGTGTTACATCGCACATACATGTGTAATGTGAACATATATATTGGAAACAACGCCACAAAAAAGTTCTTCCATGAAGAAATAACAGACAAAAAGCCTATGCCAAAAGCAGACTGAAAAAAGTACTATTGAAACCTTCCTAGATCAACAGAAAATGCATCTAAAATACAGGGAATAGAAAAAAAATTCTATGCAGTATGGAAAATAATAAGACATTGAACAGGAAAACTGGGACCTGGTGATGGAAGAGATATCAATTTAGATACAGAAGCAGGAGTTTGATAAACGGGAGTTGGATAAGTAGGCAAACACAAAATAACTACATAGGTGTATCTGACATGAAGTAAAAATATGCAGGGAGATATAATCTTTGTTGAGCAAAACAGCCAGGACAACCACCTCAGTACATGAGATACATTCTCCTCTTCAAACTCCTCTGTTAATCTTTGTAACTAGATCTACATCATAAAGTATCCTGCAGCATAAATACTACAATTTAAAGTCACACATTCAGACTTATTTTGTGTACCTTCTGAGTACTTGGCTTTGAAATACACCTGTATTGTATTTTATTTTATTGTATTGTATTGTATCCTCGGCTTAGGAAAAGTCAGAGTGCTCTACTGTACTTCAAAATACATGCAGCCAATATGTAAAATTTAGAAAAAATCTACATGAGTTTTACGTACTAAAATTACATTTTAATTAACATTTTGAAATTACATTTTAAATTTATAACCTTTAACATCTCTGTATATTCTCTAGGTATCTCCAGTGCAAACATATATAGAAAAAGCAATTCTTTAACTTGTCATTTTTGATTTAGGAATTATGTTCTGTTTTGGTTTTAACAAGCATCCTGTCTCACTCTCTAACTTCAAAGAGACATACTTGCAAACACTATTGTGTACTTCAGGAAATTTTGTCACTCAAACACACAAAAGTTTCTTGAACTGAAGATAAGCAGCTGGTAAACTACACTGAAAACACAAAAATCATGCATTTAATAAGAATCTTACCAGTATGAATACAGGAAAACCAGCAAAGAAAAAAATTTAAAAAAAAAAATCAGCTTTTTCCCCCCATCTTATTACAGCATGTGATGAAGAAATGGCTGTTTCATTCAACCTTTTTTCCTACTCCTTTTTTTAATTACTTGTCTCTCTGTGTCTAGCCAAGCTGAAATGAAAGTAAATTTGACCCTCTATGCAAATTCAGAAAATTGTACACAGCATTTAGAGAACTTCACAAAGATCAGAGCAAGTATGCAGAAGCACTCAGAATGCTTATACATCATGTTCCAACCCCAAAATTAAAGCAACGAGAGCTTTAAAATAAGTACCCTTACTCAGACTTAGGCACTTGAGATAATTGGTAGAATTGGCACAATTTCAGAAGTATCAATAACCGAACAACTGTTACCAACAGAAATTCGTCACTTAAGTGGGTCCTGAGGCCTGCGATCATCTTCAACCTTTGAAAATTAAAGAGAGCAGGAAAGATACGAGAAATTCTTGATAAACACTTTGGGTTTCTGAAGTAACTAGATCCTGCAGACACTAAGAATGCTTATTTTAGGTGTATTCTACATTACAGAAGAACTTGGTAAACTCTACAGTTCACAGAGCAGACTTTATAGGCAGACTAACATCTTATCAAATACTTACCTGACATTGAAACAAATGTATTGTTTTGTATGGTTTTGTATGTACAATTCTTACCGTGGTATTTTCCCCTCCTTAAACACATAATCATACTGCAAAAGCAAAACATAAACTCCATTATACATGTCAGATGTCAGACACTTTTTCTGTTTCCTAACAAAAAGCATAATAGGCCACTGAATTTTGTATCATAAGAGGATTTAATTAATGTACATACAGACGAATGCTTTTTAACATTTTAAAATAATTACACAGTTTTTGAATTCCTAAAAACTGTGCATCTCCAAATGGTTGGAAATAAACCCCAGTTTTTGTACATATCTGTTATGTATTACTCAATTTTGTAGAATGTTTTTTAAAAATCTCTTAAACTTGTTAATTCTATTTTCACTCTTAACATCTGCACTTTGTTTTAAATCTCAAAACTACAGCAGAAATTCTGTTTGAACTTCACATGCTTTTTCTTCATTAGGGCTATGTCTACAATAGTAAATTAAACACTGCCAGGGAAATTTTCTGGGCCCAGGAACTCGATCACCTACACCAATAAACTGTTACTAAATCTTACCGGTACAACCTGCGGTAAGGGACAACCTCCAGTAAGGGAAATTACCACATTCACAAAACATTCCCAAACTGTTTCCAAGCACAGTTCAGGAACTGGAAAGAGTCAGGGACTATTCCTCAAAAGCAGTGCACATAAAGCCTATCCTGTTTTGGAGGGTAAGAATTTAACAGTATGCATATGACGTTTTCCATGTCAACTGCACACATTGCTGGTAATATTTAACTTACTAGCAGAGGTGTAAATAAATTCATATACAGACAAGTAAAATCCAAACTCCCTACATTTGTAGTATAGTCATTTCAGTATATATGCCTAATTTTGATTTTTCAGAGCATTAATGAAATACTCATACTATAGCAACCCCATCTTTTCTCCTCTTTAACTCATAATGATGTCACCATCTAGAGGCCTCGAACTATTTTGAATCTCTGTATATTAAGTAACAAGAACTTAGAAGAGATGTGGAAAATATGCACAAGACTTACAGAAACAATTTAAGCTAACATTAAAATTAATATTATA
>NW_009622655.1:0-286 GCF_000690535.1 Cariama cristata
CCAAAGCTCCCCCGGGCATTAGGCGCACCAGGGAAGCAGCTCACCAGCAATTTATTTGGGCTCTTGAAGCCCGGCAGTGGGCAAACCGCTGGGGACAAACCCCAGGAAAATGGGAACACTGATACGGCTCTGGTGGAGTCTGATGGTGCCTGGTCCCTTCCCCAACAGGTCCTATTCAGTCCTACTACTGTGATTTTTTTTTTTTTTTTTTTTAAGTGCAGTCCATGTAAGCTTGGTACAGAGGATATTATGGAAACGAAGGACCAGAAGACTTCTGGCTGATGCA
>NW_009622655.1:349-16456 GCF_000690535.1 Cariama cristata
ACCTGCGCCCAGCACCCAGCCAGTCCGAACCCAGCACCTTCCTCCCTCCTTAGTGCTTCAGCTCCAATTAAATAAACCCCCACCAAACGGCCAAATCTCACTGAAGGAAAAAGAAAGAGGAAAAATAATTAAAAAGAAGCCTCTATTCCAGCTCCCCTCTCGCACTGCCCTCTGTTTATTCTCTGCTGCTTCTTTCCTATTTAGCGGTTTACTATCTGCTCCCAGCAGGCAGGGACAAATTTGCATTTTAATGCAGCGCTGTGAGGCTGCACAAACCACCTGTGAGGAGAAGGCAGAGCTGGGGACCGGCACCCTGATGCCCCCCATCTCCTAGAGGGATGCTTGGTCCCTTCTGATACTGCCTTAAAAAATCCCTTAAAAAAATGATACAGTCTTAAAAAAAAAAAACCACCCCAAACTCATAAAGCAGCCAACTCCTTCATGCAACAGAGAGAGAGCAGGGAGCAAAAGAGGGTGAAAAAGAAGAATTTTCCTCTGCTGAGGTCAGCCCCCTCCCCTTCTCCTCCATCCACCCGCTCCCATCATCTCCCAATCGTTTTCTCATGCCTTGGGTTTTCCCTCGACCAGCAACAGCTGTCAGGGCCCCTTTTCTCCACTCCCACCCCAGCACATCCCTGTTGTATTCCCCTTGAGATGCCTCCAGCCATGTCCCCTCCATGTGCGGCTCTGTCCCCGTGATGGGACTTTTTCAGAGCGGGACAGGGACCACAAAACCCAAGGGGCTGTGAAGGACCCGATTGCTTCGCCATCCCCACTCTCACCCTGCAATGCCAGTGCCACCACCGTGGTCCTGTGCATGGAACTGCCCCACGTCACAGGGGATATTCCCGACAGCAGGAGAGATTTATTTTCCGGGAATACAAGCGATAACAAGAGCCTCTCCGCAGTCATCTCCCCTAACTGGTGGGGGGAAGTTTAATTAAGGCAGGACCCACGTGCTGCCCCCCCCATGACATTAACTGGGCGAGATTTGCATGGCAGCCAGGATAATTACTTTGGTAATTGCACCGTTATTTCTGGGGGCTCTCGGCTGTGTTTTTGCCTGGCTCAGTGAAGAGATCTCCCTGGGGAAAGAGGAGGGATGCTCTCTTCTCCAGACCAGCTGGAGCTGAGGATGAACTTCCCGAGTGGCTTTGGGGAGCGGGAATAGGAAAGTTCATCAGGTCCCAAACTTTGGGGGCTTCTCCACTGTGCTGGGAAGCTGTTCCCCTCCTGCCAACTGTGGGTCCTTCTCTGCTGCCAAAATATTCCCCCGGGTAAGGGCTGCCCATGCCGGGAGAGGAGCTGGAGCTGGATTCCCCCCCCCCGCCCCAGCCGGCAGCCCTGGGGTGGGGAGCAGGCTGCAGACCCCCGAAACACTTGGGAGCACTGGGAAGTGTCTGCAAGGTTTTAGGACCCTGCTATGAATTTCCCCCTGTTTTCTAGGAATTCCTCAGCACTTTCCAGGGATGGTGGGACCAGAGCCCATCTAGGAGCTTTTCAGGGCTTGCTGGGAACTTTTGCTGCTCTCCAGGACTCCTCTTGGCTTGCCAGGAACTCCAAGACCTTTCCATTTCCAAGACCTTTCCAGGAATTTCCATCAGTTTCTTATAAATTCCCAGATCCAAATCTTTGGCTGCACACCTTGGATAATAGCTTCAGCGAATCAATAGCTGGGTCGGTAGAGCTTTGAAACACCGCAGCACCCGAACCACAAGAAAGAAGGAAAGAGGGTTTGATTTTCCAGGAGTGCCTCAGTTTCCCCAGCTGTCTGTGGCTTCGAGGCACCGGCCGTCTCTTGAAGGCCGTCGGTGAGCAGCCATGGGATGCTCTGCCTCGGCTGACATCATGCAATCACTGCACGTCCAGAAATTCCCTGTAAATAGAGTCGCAGGACCCTTGGGTGATGAGGTGATGGAACGCACGGATGGAGCCGCGTGGGCAGTGGTGGGGTGCTCTGCCACGGCCAGGCCTACGGCACCAGGCCCCCCACATTTGGCACAGAGAGCCGTGCTCCCAGCTCTGGCGGCTGCTCCCCCAAAGCTGCTCTGGGCTTTCATTCAAGTGCCTCAGTATAGATATTATCAAGATAGCATTAGGAGAGGCAGATCCCTTTTAACCGCCGTTGCATTTTAAATAGGCTTCACTGCTTCCCGTAAGGTAAAAACGCTCATTTTCATTTCACCGACTCAGCACCGGGGGGGATAATTTCCCCCAGTTCACTCTCGCCTCGCCAACAGGATTGTGCCCAGCACAGGGCAGTGCCGGTGGGGCGACCTTGGTGTCCTCATGGGGGGTCCAGCTCCGGCCAATGCCACGGGCAGCGCCGGCACAGCCGGACTGGACCACTGTGCCCCAGCGATGCCGTGTCCCTGCTCCAGCCCGGCGAAGTGGGCTTACTTTGCGCCGGAGCAGATGAGGAGCACTCGCCTGCAGCAATGGAGTGGGATCGCTCCCTGCCAAGGGGTGCAGCGGGCACCCAGATGATGGGTTGCTAAATAGAGGGTTTGCTGTTCCTGCCCACGGAGCCGAGCCAGGCAGGGCAGGCAGCAGATGCTGCTGGTGGTCCCAGCCGCGCGGCCAAAGAAAGGCCCCAATTTTGTTAGTTCATGGATTTAAAGGTCACGAAAGAGCATCTTGGCTGACCTCCCATGACACGGCTCAGCGAATGGCACCCAATTACCCGTCTGTTGAGGCTCTGCATTATGTTCGATTAAAGGGTTTCTCTTGGCCGTGATTGAAAACAGGGCTGCGTGGTTGGGTCCCTTCGTTTTCCCCGTGGGAGGCAGCCTGCCGTGGGAGAAAGCACCTCCCAAATATTTGGCATCTGGGGTCTCTGCACTGCTGGGGCCAAGGCACTCAGTGGGTTTTGGTGCCAGTCCAGGGAAAATGAAGCCTTTTGGCTATGCAGGAAAAAAATCACGGATCCGCGTTCCTTGCAAATTAGCTGGTTTATGGCTTTTTCTTGTTGTCACTCTGTTTCTTCATTGGGAAGCCAAAGAAGGAACTGCTCTGCAGGATGGGGACCTCCATGGTGCGAGAAACCATCTCAGCCTTAGAGGGGAAAAATGGCTTAAACTGGGATGCAACTGGGAAGACCAGACTGGGGATGGAAACAGCATTTCTGTCACAATCTTGCACGATGGGGACAGGAGGCAGAGCCCTGGTCCCTCAAAGGTCCCCTGGGTGGCCCTGCGAAATGGCTTCATCCATCTGTGCCTCAGTTTACCTTGACACTAATGTGTCCTTACCCCGCTGGGAAGCCTGTGGCTATGTCGGCTCAGGGCTGCAGCCTCAGATGCAGCCTAATTAATGAAATAATAATTCATTGCTAAGTAATGAATCACAGCCAATTTTCACGCCCTCTCTGTCCCCCTCTCTGGATTTACCGGGTCTAATTCTGTCCTTTGCAAGATGCCATTTAGGACAGTTAAAGCTACACCCACCTTAGAGCAAATAAAATCCTTCCTCGGCCCACATCTTCCACCCAGCTCCAGCTCCAGCTTTGTCTGCGGTGTTTACCAGGAGCTGATGTCCCAACATGTCAGGACGCTTTTGCCCGCCCCGACCTTGCAGGGGTTCAGGACTTTTGGCTCCGTGTCCCTGTCGAAAGCAGTGGATGCCCAGTCGGGGCCATGCAAAGAGTAATTGGAGGCGGCATAGATCACACTAACGACGGCAAATCCAATTAGCCAAGGGTTAAGCACTCCACTGATGAAAACCAGGGGTTCAAACTGCTGAGCCAGCAAAAGCTCTGCACCGATCAATGCCGTGTAAATAATATTGCTTGTTCTTGGGAGCCCATTGCTTTCTGTTTCAACAGTGAAATACATTTTGCTTGGCAGGACCTTGCTGAGCAGATTAATAAACATCATCTCGGTTTAGGTCTGGGGCGGGGGGTACGTAGAGATGCTGCCTTTCCCGCACACACAGTTAAAGAAAATGAAGAATAATTGCCACTCACGTTGTGCTGGCGGCTGCTATCAAATGGTCCTGGGATTACCTAGCGAATGAGGAGGTTTCTTGGAGTTGTATCTGTAGTGGAGGGGGAAAAAAAAAAAAAAAAGAGCTGTTTGTATATCAGTGTAATCCAACCGCCGGTTTATAGAGCCAGAGTCCTCTGGGGAGCTCAAGAGAGGGGACATGAGCTGGGAGACACGGAGAAGCACCCAGCGAGCGCTGGCCCCAACTCACCTGCACCCATCATCACGTCTGCAAGGTCCACGAGCGGGCCTGAGTCCCACCGTGGGTTCTCTAGTGGCTACTAAGTGTTGTGCCTCTTCTCCATGTGCCCCCCTATTCCTCCCTCGTATTTTTGATCCTAATTCCTTGCAGCCACTCTAGGCACTGACCAGGAGGTTCAGAAACATCTAAAAGCAGAGGCAGCTCCATGGGGAATCAGCGTGTTCCCCTAAACTACCTCTCCCCACCCCAGATGCCTACCGAGATCTGCTGAACACCGCTGCTTCTTGGGATTAGGTTCAGAGAACGCTGCCAGATAAATCAGCAGGGATAAAAAAAAAATCAAACCACCCACAATAATAAAAAAAACCCCAAAATGCAAGTGCAGGCAGAGGTGACAGTGGGAGAGACGCCTGCCCTAGCAGGGTCCTTGGTCCCAGCTGCTTGATCCCAGGGCTCCTCGCCGCTGCCGACTGATCGCTGGCTACTGCTCGCCTCGGTGACGGTCCAGCCCCAAAGGGTGACTGCTTCCAAATAGTGATGCACAAACTGCTCTGGGGATGTGAGGAGCCGAGAGCTGCCCAAGTGAGTGCTCCCTGGAGGGGGAGAGGGGCTGGGGGCCATCAGGGACCACAGTGGTGGCACCCTGGGTGTCCCAAGCTGAGCACAGGGACCTAGGGCTCAGTCTGCCCCAGCTAAATCGCCCGCTCCAGTGGGGCTTTTCGTTAGTGCTCCCCGCCTGCTGTGTGACTTCCGCTTCACAGGACACATCTTGTAGCGTTAGATAAATAGGTAGGACCAGCTGGTGGCAAAGATGCAGCTGGGGCCTGGGGAAGCATCGCCTTGGCTGTTTCGGGAGGGATGGGCACGTTGCATCCCAGGAATTTGCTCTGAGTCCCTCGGATTTGTCCTTGCTTCACCTGAACGCTCACGGCTGAAACACCAAGACATTCCAGGAGAAAAAGGACAGAAAAAACACGTTCAAAAATAAAAATATTTCCTTTTGACATGTTTTCTTGGCTTTCAATAAGCCACTTCGATCTTTTGATCTGAAGTTTCTTCCCTCTTGACACATCCTTTGATTGCATTTATTTATTTTTTGCCTTAAAAAGCTGGAAATCAACCCAAGCCCTTTTGATTTTGACTGGAACAGAGTAGGAGCACAGACGATGTCTCTGAAAAGTGATTTTTTTTTTTTCTGAACTGGGAAGAAGAAAAACCCCAAATAAATCTGTTGTTGGCAGAGATGAGAAGGAGCTATGGAGTGTGCGGAGGTCTCCGGGGGGGATCGCCTTGGCTCAGCTCTACCAACATTCAGAGATGCCAAAATACCTCCAATAAAAGCTGGAAGGGAGCCGGGGGTGTGTGTGTGTGTGGGTGCAGAAGTAGGGCCGCGGGGTGCTTGGCAAAGGGAGGATGGAGAAGAATCCCCGAAGCCAGAATGAAGCCCTCCAGCATGAAAATGATCCCATCTGGGGGAGATTTCAAGGATTTGGTCTCTCAGTCTGGCTTGGAGGGATGGAGGGACAGCGGGTCCTGCAGCATGGGGAAAGCCACCTGCCCCAGCTCATCACATAATGACATTGCCATTGAGTTCTTCCTCTTCCCCCAAGAAAACCTGGGCCTTTGGAGATCTTTATAACTTGCAAGCTTCTTTTTGCTGAGACATTTCCTGGGGTAACCAGACAGACCGGGCAGCGTTTGCTTGGGTGAGTACGAGCCCACAGGAGAAGCATCGTAGGTCGTCTCCTCCTAGGCTAAGCAGAAGTTACGGGCTTGGAAAGCATTGGAGGTGTGAGAGAGACAAACCAGGACTTTCTGGGAGTGGCATCAAGAAGTTCAGTGCCATTTCACCAAGAAACATCATTTCTGGTCCCACCACAGCCGATGGCATCGCCTTGCCTGGATGAAGGGTCTGCAGGCTGTGAATGCAACCAGGGCACAAACACCCTCCTGCACATCTCTGCTCCCGTACAGCGGCTCCCAAACCCTCTTGAAAGCAGTTGAATCATTTCATTAGTGTGTTTTTAAAGCCATCTTTACTGTGGGTCTCAAGTAGCTGTTTTATAACCGGTTTATTTTTCTCCCTGCACTCACAACATTCACAATATGTTTCAAATCACTGTGGTGCACACATTTGCCAGGTCCTCTCTCTATTACCTGATTTTGTATTTAGGCTTTGCATTGCAGGTTATGATCAGGAGAGAGCTCTCCATCCATTAGTATGGAAGCAAAGTCTCTCTGAGGCAGCTTCCCTAGGCTCTTGTGATTTGATTCCCAGCTAATGGCTGTGGTTGAAAAGATACAGGTATCTTAAAACCTGCCCTCCTTGTGCTTTGAGGTCTGGGGCATCTCTAACTCGGAAGACCTGAGTTTCCTTCTGGGGTTTATGAAGTTACTGGAAAACTATTGCTAAAAACTACAGCCTCCAGCCCACGGTGCTGGGATGTTTTATCCTCCTCCTCAATGGCCCTGCAAATTGCTGTTTGCCTAACGTAGTCAGGGAACGTTTTGTTTCGCAGCTTACTGATGCAGAGATGGCAAATTTCCCCTGTAATCAGGTTGTGATTTCTTTTTCCTTTCCCCCCCAAAAAACCCTCAGTGTTTCAAAAAAAAGATGTTCTTCCCAGGGCGCATGGCAGAAGACACAGAAGGCAAAGCCAGCCAGGAGGGGATGTGGCATCCCGGGCTACAGACCTTCCTCCCCAGCAGAGAGGAGAAACTTTTGAACCCAAGTTGAAAAAGGAACGATACCGCGGGTGCACGGGGGCTGTGCTACACTTTCCACAAGAGCCCATGTCCGTGATTGTGGTTGTTGCTGATCAATGGTGGAAAAATCCAGCTCCTTCCCCATTTCTGACCCTCAGGACTCACCTGGGGTCTCCCCCATCCCACAGGCTCTGTGGATGCTGTGCCTGCCCACCCTGCAAAGCCTCTGGGTTCCAGCCTGAGCTCGTGCTCTTTGCGCTGATAAATCTGGGTTAAATCCTAATAAAGGGAGCAAAGACCCGCTTCCCTCTCCTGGACCATAACAGACAAACCACCGCCCGACCTCCATGGGGCTCAGAGATGTTTAATGCAATGGGGAATGGATCCAGGCTGGCTGTGGGGAGCTCCAGCCATTTTTCTTTCTTATTTTTCCTCTCCTTCCCCCTTTCCCCCGACTCCCAGCACCATGTGATCTATAGCAAGATAACAGCTTCAATTGCTCCAAATTGCTTATTGAGGACTCTGTGGTAAATCAATGATTTTAAATGGGATCACAGAATAGCAATCCCAACAACAGTGGAATAAAAAAAAATATAAAAGGAGCCGGTCGGCAGCGAGGAGAGGCGAAGCAGCCGGGCTGATTGCATTCAGGCTCTGCCGTTGGTGATGGGCACTGGAGCTGTCAGCGTGGGATACAGGAGAGAGGATCCAGCCAACCTGCTTGGAAACTTGCCTGGGGACAGCCAAGGGAGGGGCGAGCTCTCCTTGCTCCTTTGTCTTGGGTGTTCCAAGTAAAATTGGGATCAGCTCTTCAGTGTCGTGCCTGGGACAGGATCCACGGTGATGGACTCCCAGACGTAGCACGCAACTGTCCCTGGAGCAAGGTCCTGAGCTTCCTTTCACAGGGCAGGGAAACTGAGGCACGGGTGCGTGGACACCCAGGCTCTGCCCACTGGGCTCTGTGGCCACAAATTGGGCTAGAAGCCCCCCACACGTGCGTGTGGGTCCCTATGCATGGTCCATGTCCTAGCATATGTTTGCAGACAAGATGTAGACAAGGCCAACTTCCCACTGAAGCCATTACTCATCCCCTCCAAATTTAATTTCTGGGCGAAAATATCCCCAGTCCTCTCAGAACAAACAGCTTGTTGGTCGTTACTGAAGAACATGAGTTATCATGTCCTTAAATAGCCATTTTCTTGCTTTTAAGTGCTCAGGTTCTCGCAGTGAGTTAGTGAGAGCAGAAATGCTGTCACTTAGCAACCTCCCCAGTTTGGAGGATGGAAAGGGAGGTGGTGATGGGGGATTTTTGCCTTTCTGCTGGAATTTCCAACTCGGCTCAGTCCTGAAATTTCTGTGTGTGTGTTGGCGAGGCAAGACAAAATGAAGATGCAGGCAAACAAAAGCACCATTAGGCATGTCAGTAAGTGGATGAATGAATGTTCTTCCCTTCAGGTTTTTCACTCTCCCTTGATTAATGAATTTCATTTACTGCGTTAACAACACTACCTTCATCTGCATGGTCAAGGCAAGAAGTGGCCCTGCCTCAGCTCAGGCCAAATATAGACAGAGATGGACTGGATGGAGGGGTGGATGGAGAGATGGACAGATGGGCTTTTTGTATGCACTGTGCTGCTCACAATGTCCCACCTGGCAGAAAACACACCAATTTGGTGGGCGTCCCTTGTGCCTTTCAGGGATGGGATGACAGGAGACCTATAAAATCCCAGGGCAAGTTTTCTGTTCTTCTCTGTGGTCATTTCCTATCTGTGCCACCCAAATCTGGAGCATTTCAGTCCATACAAGGCTATTGTAAAATGACTGGAAGAGGGAGAGCTGGGTGTGACATGTCAAAACCCAAGAGCAGGCGCTGGAGAAGGTCATGGTAGTTCTGGGGCTGTTTGGGTAAATTAACTTCAATTAGCTGCAGTGTGGGACAAAAAGTAGGTTATAAAAAGCATTTAGAGAGTCAGAGAGTCTTGCATGGGGATGGGATGGGTTTGGGACGGATTTCACCCAAAGGAAGAGAAGCTGGATGGAGTTCAAAACCCTTGGCTTTGGGATGAGCTTGTTCATGGGGTTCAGGTTAAACGCAAGTGGAGATGAATGTCCCCAAGAGTCAAGGCTGAGGCTGTCATTGCAGCCCCCAGGTAGGACACTTTGGCTCTGCTACATCCCTCCTGCCCGAGCATCCCCAGACAACACTACAACACTGCTGTCGGACACGGGACGCTGCTGGAGTCATCAGCCCGAGTAGCCCAGGAGTGCTTGGGAAGTGATGGAGGAGAAGGATGACGATGCCTCTGCTGGGGTGTGTACAGAGCAGGGACAGCAGGGGTCCGCTCCGTGCATGAACTGCACTTTGGGAGAAGCAGCAGGTAAGCAGAAACGGCGCAGAAACCACCTTGTTTGCAGGGTGCAGGATAAACAGGGAGAGCCGCAGGCCAGTGATGCTCATGGCGAGGGGGCCCACCGCTTCTACCCTCCCCGCTCTGGTCCCCCTTGGGTTCCTGGCTGCTGTGTGGGTCCCACTCTGACACATCCCAGTGGGAGATGGCTCAGCCCCGCTCTAAATGAGATGTCTCAAACACAGCCCCCCATCCTGCTTTAATAGACCACTTACTGTATGTAGCGAGCGAAATGCCACCGACCTTGCCAATACAGCTGGAACAGGCACCACCACAGAGCACCCTCGGTGTCTATTATGCGACTGGTAAAGAGCGTTCCTAATAATTAATTGTTGGTGTTGTTTCGGAGGCGAGAACTTGCCCATTACACACAAGGTGCAATTAACCACATTTAAAAAGGTCTCTGCAGGCCTGGGTTCAGCAAACTTGGCCCACCCCAAAGAGCAGTTAAGCGCATGCTTAACTTTAAGCAGGTCCTTTTGTCTCACTGACTCCACATTAAGCATAAGCCTGACTCTGTTGCTTATTCTGCGCTTGATTTATTGACTGATTTGTTTAAAAACGTAACGTAGCATTGCTGACAGTTTAAGCTTCAGGGACCTGTCCAAGAATAATTTTTATGAACAGAGACAGAGGCAAAATCTAACTCGGTTATAAACTGACATTAGAAAGCCGTCAGCTCTGCGGTTTTTATGGGGCGGCAGCATGTGGAGATCTCAGCATGGGCACACACGTGCCTCCTCATGCAGCATCACAGCCTGATGTGAGGTTTCCTTGGTCTCCAGGGGGGTTTTCCCTGCCAGGATTCTGATGCTGGACCTTAAAGGGGAGACTGGAGGGACAGAAGGGGTAGCGGAGAGCAGAGACCACCCTTGCAAGGAGCTGCACCTGCAGCAAATTCAATTCCCATCCTAAAGGAGGAGATGGGATGGGAGGATTTAAGGACCAGCAAATGTCACGGTTCCTGCCAAGGCTGGAGGTTTTGCTGGCATTGAAACAGGCTCCTTGCCCGTGACAGTGAGCAGGATGGGTCCCACCATGGGTCCCTCTGAATCACAAAGAGAAAAGCCCCATCTGCCAACCCTCGAGCTGCTGCCCAGGCTGGGGACAAACTGAGCAAAGTCTCTTCTCACATTGCTGCTCTCCCCGTCTGTAAATACTTAGAGATAGCAGCCGTAAAAGTACCTTAGAGAGAAGACAGCAGTAAAATTACATCAAGCCTAGAGGCTTAAACTGATTGAAGGATACGTTTTCCAAGCTGATACAGCTAAAGCAGCAGCAGAGCGCTCGGGCACGGAGCAGCCGGTGAAGTTTGACCATTTTTTGCCCTTCTAACTGGCTAGACAGCTGGAAAAAAAGCCCCATGAATATTTTGGGAATGTAAATGAGAAGTGCAGTGATGGGGGGAGCGCATTAGCCAGAGGCAAAAGTCTCTGAGATTTTCCATGCAAACAACAGTTGCTGGGAAAAAAATAAGGATAGTGTTAATTTTGGTGTGGTGCTGCAGCCTGTGCTGGCTTCTGGCTCTTTTGGAGGCTTCTGCATCAGGTTGTGAGAGGTGATGGTGGTCCTGGAGCTGCTGCTGTTGGGACAGAAAGGGAGAGGGAGACAGCAACTGTCCCAGCAAGGGCACGGCTCAAATATATGTGTCATCTTTAAAGTAAAAAACAAAACCAAGACTTCTGCACACCTCCTCTCCATTAATTTCCAGCCTCCTTGCCTTCTCTCTCCCCCTTCCCCAAGGGGTTACCTCCCGTCCCCCAGCCCCAGCCCGCGCGGAGCAGCGCGACCCGAGACACGGAGGGGCTCAGCCCCACGGGACCTCGATTCGACAGCCAAGATGAGATCGAGTATATTTGCTCCGACCCGCCCTGGCACCTCTAATTATGATTAATGGCCGTGACGGTTATCTGGTTGACTTTTACTCCGCACCCCGGCCAGCGCTGGGGGCACGGATGCCTGACCTGCCCCGGCGCGTGGGGGCCGGCGCTGACACCAAGAATCGATCACGGCTGTTCCTATTGCCAGGAGCACGAAAGAGAGAGCGTGGGGAGGGGAAGGGGAGCTGGCTTTGCTCTGCAGTGGGGCTTTCCACGGGGGACAAGTAAATGTGCCAAAAAGAGCCTTAAGCCTCTTCAATTACCCCCGTTGCACCTTCTCTGGGCTTGCTGAATGATGGGAGGGAGGGCATGGGGCAGGGCAGCTTTTGACCCCAAACCTAAAGGCCAAAATCTTGAGTGATTTGTGTCGGTAAAGCCTCCAATCCTTCTCAGCCCCCCAGGCCACAAAAATCTGGCTGTCAAAGGGATTAAACATCCACTTTCACCCTGCAAAAGGTGGCAGGCAGAGGGAGCGGGATGCAGCCTCACACCCCACGTTGAAGGGACTCGCACGCCAAACCCCTTCCCCAGGGCAGAGCTTGCCACAACCCGACTCCCAGAGACCCTCCTTCTCCCCGTCCTTCACAAGGACAGACGGTGATTGAGATGCTTTGTGCCCGTCTCCGACAGACGGGCTTGGGGACTAAAAGCCGCCTGAGTACCCGTCCCATCCCATCCCCAGCTCACCCCATCACTCCTGCAGGCATGAGGGAAGGGAAGGCAAGAAGAGAGCAGGGGCAGGCAGGGAAAAGCACAAAATTGCCTCTTTTGGCAGCAAGGAGGGACTTAAAACAGCATTAGCCGGTTTCTACTTATCTCACGGTGTCACCTTCCAGGGAGAAGGAAGCGGCTGGGGAAGGGCAGCCTGGATCTGGCACCCGGGTGGGATAACCCTGTGACCCACTCGTGCTGGGGAGACAACGCGAAGCACCCCCAGGGAGAGCTGGTGGGGGTTCACCAGATGCCGGAGACCGTGCTGGCCTCACCACCGTGATTTCAGCTTTGCCTAGATGCCTGGGGGGCAAATACGGGCTATGAATTGGCTGGCCGCAGCTGAAATTTCCCTGTGGGCATGGTGCTAGCAAGATACTACCGTGTTACCCAGAAGGGCTCTGAGGATCTAGGAGGAAAATAAAGGCAGGCACCCTGATCGCAGCTCACTGCTCCCCAGCGCTGCAGTTTGTTTCTGAAATAGTCCCTGGCTTCGTAATGAAGTACGAGGTTATGCCGGACTTTAAGAAACAACACAGACCTGGCAATATGCTAATAAACGCTGATTTAAATTTGATGGAAAGCAGGAGGAATTATCCCAGAATGTATTAATTAGTGTGATTATGAAGTGTGTGAAAAATGAAAATGCAAAGCAGAGCCTATAAGGAGGAAAGGTATTTAAGGAGGGAGAGCCTTTGAAGCTCTTCCCGCAGGGGATGTGCCTGGATTCCCGCACCAAGGCCTGTCCTCTCGCCGGGACTCGCTGTTGGCACCTTCCCCGTGACCACCCCGAGCCGAAGCTCCGGCCGTACCCCCAGCTCGCGGCACAAAACCCTGAGCAGCTCCTTTTGTCAATGTGTGATGGGGCTGCGGGAGTGGGAATTGCCAGCCCAGCTCTTCTCCCCAAGCGAATTGGCACTGCAAAACTCCACTTTGCTGTAAACACACCGGCAGCTCTTGAAATCACTTACTTCCCTGCCCGAATGCCTCCTCCAGGGAGCATGATGCTGCCTCTCGCAAGAGCAGCGTGCCGGGGTCGGCTGCCGGCGGGGTAGGCACGTGTTTCCCCTGAAGGGGAATAGGCTTTCAAAGTGAATCTTAAATCAGCAAACTGATGGGCAGCCCTGGTTGATTTTCTTCTTGCTCTCTTTTCGTTATTGATGTTATTTTACCCCCAATATTCCTAGCTGCTGTTTCCTCCACCACCCTCTCCCCCCTGCAATTCCCCAAATCCCACAACGTGCATCAAACTCCTTCTTCAACCACCAAACCGGCGCTGGTGCTTCCTCCCTGCTGCAGAAACCTTCCCAGTGCCTTACCAGGAGGACGGCAGCTCACCGAGGAGAAGAGCAAGCTGCAGATCTGCCATCGAGACCACAAGCATCACCCTGGGATGGAGCAAACCTAGGCACCCCTCTGGGCACAGCACCAAATGCTGTGATCGGGTGCCATACCCCAGATTGCTTTAAAACAACATCCCTGAGCTCCTTTGATGCAGAGCTGAGTAATGAAACGATGCTCAGGAGTGCTCGCATGCCCAGTACCTTGCCCTTTGCTGAAGGTTACATGACCAGCCCAAAGCAGATCTTTCTCCTTTTCTATCTTTCAGCAGAATGATAATCACGTTGGTGCAGTTTCCCGCTACAAAACTCCGCAGGACAGCGACAGTCCCAGGATCAGGCTGAGATCCCACCGCTGCTCAGTATCGGTCTGTGCCCTGTTCACCAGCCCTGTTGCCAGTGAGTGCAGCTGGATGGACAGAGGGATGGACAGAGGGATGGACGTTCCTGGAGAAGGCCAGGAAGCAAATATGGGGATGGGTACAAGGTACATTTCTGGGGGTGGGCAGCTAGCTACACAGCCCAACTTGAAAGATTTCTTTCCTGTGTTGACACAGATTTCTCTCTTCCTACCTTTCATCATCAAAGCAGACGTGTGCTCTGCAGCATCTCCCAGCTGACAGCCCTCCCGAGACAAGGGCAGGATTTCCCTGAGCTGCTTTCAGCTGCTCCTTGACGCACGCTTGCAGGCATTTATCAATTGGAGCAACCCTGCTTAGCTGTGGGTGTGCAGCTCCTTGCTGGAGCATCAGCACCGTGGTCCTCCCAGTCTCCCCATCAAACCCCAGGACTGAGCCTCAACTGAGAGCACAAAGAGCCTCCCAACTCCGGCTGCCCTGTTTGCGGTGATAAACACTCAGCCATAGCCCGAGATGTCACGGCTCCAGACTGAAGTGTGGGGAAAAAGACCACGAAGCCACTGCCCTTGGTCTGTCACAAGGCAGGAGTTTAACTAACGAGCTATCGTTATCACCCAGCAGTTTGTCCTCCTATCTGCCCCTGCTCTCCCGCAGAGCAGAGCTGAAGGAGGTTCATACCAGGAGGGCTCACACCTATTCCTGGCAGGAGCAAGAAGCACTGGTAGAACTCTCCACATCTCTTTCAGGGATCAAGTTCAGTGCTGGGGAGAAGGGCTGGAGGGAACAAAGGCACAGGGACAACCCCGACCCCCAGCTGGGCTCACCATGGGTGATGCTACCTGCATATAGAATCATAGAATGGTTTAGGTTGGAAAGGACCTTTAAGATCATCAAGGCCAACCATAAATAGGATGCTGATTTGCACCCTGCGGAGCGACACACCGGCCGGGTGGGCTGGGGATGCGGGCAGCAGCCAGCTGGCTGGCTCCAGTGGGAGAGGTGACAAGGTCTGGGATTTTTTTTTTTCCAAAAGCTTCAGGGTTTTAGGCATTCAGATTTATAGACGTTCGCTTAATGCAGAGGCTGAGGAGGAGGAAATGGAAGTGGAAAGTCATGGCTAGATAAATGTTTTCTGCTTGGAAACCTCTACCTACCTTCCTGCATCTGGCTTTTAAGAGCCCAGTTACCCCGATTTTCACCGACAGGCTCTTCAGGAACTTCAGAAACACCCACCCATCTAAGCTGGCATCCTTCATGCCAAAGTTGCCTCAGCCCCAGGCATTGCTTTCCTGTCCTTTTCTTCCAAAAAGATTTAAAGAAAAAGTGTTCCCAGTTGCCACCTTCCTGGAAAAAGAGGATGCAGGTTAAAAATATCCTACTGAAAGGAAAAAAACCCACCCCTATCGATAAGAAAAACCAAGCCAAAGCAAACTGAACCCTTGTACAAACCCTCAAGTCTCCAATCCCATCTTGAAAGCTGCAGGCATCAAGGGCGCCTTTCCACTCCCCTCGGTAAATCCTTACACTTTGTGTCTTTCCTGTGAAGTTCGCCATGTATAATTCATACTTATTCCCCCACCACCATGGTTTTTTCCCCTCATTTTCAGGCAATGCTTACAAAAACAGAGCTTCCATTGCCAGCCAGCACACGGCTCATCACCAGTTCACGCACATGGTGAAAAATCAACTTGGGGAGCGATGGTGGTCAGTGCAGCCCCTCAGCCCTCCTCAAGCTGCCATCACCCTCCCCTCGGTGGGTGACAGAGCTGTGGGGCTAATGTGGGGACCGAGCTCACCAGCGTGAACCGAGATCTGAAACAGTTTTCCAAGACTGAAGTGACCACGAAGCTCCAGGTCCGGGTGTCCCCTGTAGTGGCTTCAGCGCCGGCATCCTGCCTGGGTTTGGACAAGGCGAGGTGATGAATCCTCAGGTCTCTGCTGGCTAGAGAATGCATTTGCATTTTAAAAAAGCAATTCTTGCTCTTTGAATATCAAACAGAGAAACACACCTTCCTCAAAGCCCAGAGCCACCGGCTGCCCCAGGGCCCCACCAGCACCAGTGGGAGGGCATCCAGGGGTGGCCCCACACCCCATTTCACCCTGCTTTGCCCAAGTTGCATCCTGGAAAAGTTCAAAAAGAAATGAGAAAAATCTCCTCAAACCACACCAGCCTGTTTGGAAGGGAAAGATTTTGATTCAAAGTGACTGCTCCTTTGGAAATTTCCTCCTGCGGAAGGAGAAGCATTAACAAAACCCCTTTTCTTTGGGAAAAAAAAACAACAACCACAACAGGGAAACCAAAAAAACCAAGCTCAGATCAGAAGGGAAAGCTGTAATGGGAGCAGCCCCCGTCCCCCGCCACGTCTGAGCTGACCGCTGACAAATCGTTTCAGGTCAGTGCAGAACAACACAAGCTTTTCTAGGAGCTGGAGAGGCTGTGATGGAAAAGCAACACACCAATTAATTTGGGTGTTTTTAATTAGGCCAGCCCACCTGGGCTGCAAAGCGGGGCTCAGCT
>NW_009622655.1:16644-16921 GCF_000690535.1 Cariama cristata
CAGCCCACCCCGAGGTGTGACTCCAGCCCTGCCCGCACCCACCGTCCACGAGGTCCTGGCACACCGCGGCCTTGGGTGCTGCTGCTTTGGGGTTGAAGGAGCAGAGAAATGACATTTGCTACCCAGGTCACCCCATCTGCTCAGGTCGGGTGGTTTTGGAGCTCGAGGAGGACCCAGACAGTGAGCACAGGGTTGCCTTTATCCTCTGGAGCAGCAGTGACAGCAAAACTCATACCCAGGCAGGGATGGACGGACACGTCTTCCCCCTTGCCAGCAC
>NW_009622655.1:16959-19108 GCF_000690535.1 Cariama cristata
AAGAAGGGCTCGAGGCAGGGCAGCACGTGAGATGGCTGTGGGCATCCCACGGGACATGAGTGTCCACCACAGGGACTCCCTGCCCAGGTGTGTGCAGAGGAGGGCGATGAAGGGATGAAGCTTGCCGGGACCCTCAAGCCCTCACTGCTTCCTCTTGCTGATCTCTGGGTATCTCAGGACAGTTCAGCCCTGGATGAAGGTGCATTGGGTGGTGCAAGGTGAGAAAAAAAAAAAAAGAGAGGGTGTTCGCTCATGGAGATGCTGGGGTGACGGCCGAGCTTTGGCGGTCCCATCCCCTCCGGCAGCTGAGCGTGGCAACTCCGGATTTGGCAAACAGAAAGGATTTCCCCTTCCAAAGCAAACCTGGTGCACCACTGTCCCCACGCCAGGAGGTTGAGCATGGGTGGGGGTAAAGCCTGCAGTGGGATTAAATAGAAATCCCACCAACACCCAGGGATTGAGCCCTGCAGAGCTGGGGAGGGGGTCTGGGGTCCAGCACACCCAGCTGCACCCACCTCCCATCCCGGTGGGCAATTCCCTTGAACTCAGGTAAAAGCCATCGCAGGGCACTTACAGAGAGCAGGAAGAGAGGCCAAGAAGGGCTGAGGTGTCCATCCCAGGTGAGTCGGGGGGGGTCTGGTGAGCCCACACCGAGTGGATGCTCAGGTGGGCGCACATGGCCAAACGGAGGAGAGCGCTGCACCCGGAGGCAGAGAACTCGGTAATCTATCAGGCATCCCAGCACAGGCTCTGCAGCAAGACTTTAATAGACTTATCTTTACCACAATAATGTATTTTATTTTTCCAGTGCACATTCATTATTCACACGCTTATTTCCCCATGGATTATGTATGCTGCCTGAGCTCTGTTCTCCTGCCTTATTTTCACAATGTTGGCCCTGGTACCTACTTATTTTTACAGCATTGTCACCTGCAAACAGGTTTCTATTTAATCGCCAAAACTAATAATATGGCTCAGTGGAGATGTCAGAGGTAGGTTGCTTGCTCCCTTCCAAAGTCGCTCGTCTGAAAAAGACCAGCTGTTGGCACCGCAGCATCCTGTATGCAATGAGTTTGGGGGCTCTCAGACCGCCTCCTGCACAGATCCTCCACCACGGTGGATGAATCTAGTGGCTACAGCATCCAAAGCCCCTTGATGGAGTTTGCTGGAGGAAAAGCAAGGGATATACCATGCATCAACCCCGCTGCTTCATTCCAGGTTTAAAAGGGACTTTAAAAGGCTCCCAAACCCCACTTCCCAGTCAATCACTGGACTGGAGCTTCCCAAAGCCACATGGCATAGCGAAATCCTTTGACTTGTGCTGGGCTACACAGTCTGTGAATATTTTTGAATCGCTCAGACCTGGGATGACCCATGGCACAAGGGGAAAAAGTACGAAGTAGCTGCTCATTAAGCAGGGACATCTGCGAAGCAGGTGAGTGCTGATGTAGTGGGATGAGCAACATCTGCTTGGAGGCACTAAGCTCAGTCTGCAGGGCTTCTGCACGGAGCACCTGCGTGAACTGCACCTTGGCAGCCCAATTTCCAGCATTTTTAGATTAGATAGAGGATTCCAACCTCTTGGCATGTTAAAGTGAAGAGTGGTCCCTTACCATGGGTTTACGGTAAACCCAGCACTCACCCACAGTTACCAAGGGCACACGGGCACATCCAAACACTCACGCACACAAAGGTACCATGCCGTGCCTTCCCCCACGTACAGCCACACACACGCTGCGGTATCAAACCGCCTAACGCCCCGATGATCTATTTTTGAGCTAGCTCTTGGCTGGTTTTGGCATTCTGGTGTTTTGTGGAGGATGATGATTTAATTTCCTTGCTTTCCTTCCCTGCGAGAGGGAGGTTACTTTACACCAGAGGAAGCGAGGGCTCGTGTTTGCATGCATGCCTTTCCGTCTCAGGGGGAAGCAGCACAAACAACTTCTGCAAGCTGTGAAGCACTCCAAAAGGAAGAGACACTCCTGTTTCCCCCCCCCCCACCCGCAAACTATTGCTAACCAACTGGGTTCGAGGCTGGATACTCAGGCACCGGAGGGCAGCTCAGCACCTTCATCCCAATCATCTCCCTTCTCCATTCGCTCAACTTCAGCCTTGCAACCCAGACAGCGAGGATGGGCTGAGAAAAATT